>NW_024080705.1:1886699-2129154 GCF_003009895.1 Hyaena hyaena
GACGCGGGGCTCGAACCCACGAACCGCGAGATCATGACCTAAGCGAAAGTCGGACGCTTAACTGACTAAGCCACCCAGGTGCCCTCTCATTATCTTTTAAAAATTTTTAATGTTTATTTTTGAGAGACAGAGCATGAATGGGGGAGGGGCACAGAGAGAGAGAGAGACAGTGAGAGAGAGAGGGAGAGAGAGAGAGAGAGAGAGAATTTTAAGCAGGCTCCATGCCCCACAGGGAGCCTGATGCAGGGCTCGATCTCACAGTCCTGAGATCATGACCTCAGCCAAAATCAAGAGTCACAAAGGCTTTGAGGCGCCTAGATGGCTCAGTCAGTTAAGCATCCAGATTTTATTCAGGTCATGATCTCAAGGTTTGGGGGTTCAAGGCTCAGATTGGGCTCTCTGCTGTCAATGCAGAGCCCACTTTAGATCCTCTGTCTCCATCTCTCTCTCTGCCCCTCCCCACTCCCTCTGTCTCTCTCAAAAATAAACATTAAAAAAAGAGTTGAAGGCTTAACTGACTGAGCCACCCAGGTGGCCCTAATTGATTTTTTAAAAATACTTATTTTTGAGAGAGAACAGGCACAAGTGGGGGAGGAGCACAGAGAGGGGACAGGGGGTCCCAAGCGGGCTCTGTGCTGACAGCAGAGAGCCTGATGTGAGGCTAGAACTTAGAAAATGCAAGATCACATTTGATATCAGCCAAAAGGCCGAGAAGTGATGATGAACTACAAGATCATAATCTCAGCCGAAGTCAGATGCTCAACCTATTGAGCCACCCAAGCAGCTCTGATTTTTTTTTAAAGTTTATTTTTGAAAGAGAGAGAGAGCATGTTCACGTGTGAGTAGGGGAGGAGCAGAGAGAGAGAGAGAGAGAGAGAGAGAATCCCAAACAGAGTCCATGCTGTCAGCATGGAGCCCAACTCAAGGCTTGACTCCAGGAACAGTGCAGTCATCTGCTGAACCAAAATCAAGAGTCTGATGCTCAACTGACTGAACCAGCCAGGCACCCCTTTAAATTGAGTTTAAAGTGAGTTTTTCTGTTTTATCTTTTTTTTTAGTTTACTTCCTTATTTTTATTTTATTTTCTTTAATGTTTTTTATTTCTGAGAGAGAGAGAGAGACAGTGTGAGCAGAGGAGGGTCATAGAGAGAGGGAGACACAGAATCTGAAACAGACTTCAGGCTCTGAGCTGTCAGCACAGAGCCCGACATGGGGCTCGAACCCACAAACCTTGAGATCATGACCTGAGCCGATGTCGGACACTTAACCGACTGAGCCACCCAGGCACCCCTTACTTCCTTATTTTTAAAGTAATCTCTATATCCAATGTGGGGCTGGAATTCTCCTGCTCTTCTGAGGGAGCCAGACAACCCTTTGTAGAATTTTTATTTAATTTTTAAATGTTTATTTATATTTGAAAGAGAGTGTGAGCAGGGGTAGTGTAGGGGGGGGGGGGGGGACAGAGGATCCCAAGCAGGCTCTGTGCTGACAGCAGAGAGACAGATGTGTGGCTCAAACTCACAAACCTCGAGATCATAACCTAAGCCAAAGTCAGACTCTCACTCACTCTGAGCCACCGAGGTGCCCCTGCTCTGTACAGTGCTAATTTTTTTTAACTGTTTATTTATTTTTGAGAGAGTGACAGGGCGCAAGCAGGGGAGAGGCAGAGAGAGAGGGAGACACAGAATCTGAAGCAGGTTCCAGGCTCTGAGCTGTCAGCACAGAGCCCCACGTGGGGCTGGAACTCATGGACAGTGAGATCATGACCTGAGCCGGAGTCAGAAGCTCAACCAACTGAGCCACCCAGGCGCCCCCCGAGCCACCTCATTCTTAAATTGCATCCATCATAAACTGTTTTTCCAAAAACACTGTAGGCTCTCAAAGAAGAATTTATAGTAAATTTCCCTGAATTCCAGTTCATCATGGAAAGAATCCATGATATCTTGTCTTTATTTGGTATCTGTCATGAGCATTAAGAAAAACAATCCAAATGTTTTCACTTCCTTAAGAAGCTGGGGAGACGGCCACTAGTGTTACATGGCTTGGCAGGCAGACATTCCTCACAGTCTAAGTGTGATCTAAGTCCCCATAGTTCCGGTTCATTGTCTAGGTATTCTCACCTGCAAAGTGGGAGGATGAGGGAAAGCTCTATCTTGTAACCTTAATGAATAAAATTAAAAGATGATTTAGGGTAAGGATTGGGTTAAGAAAGGTGTAAAACAATACTGAAATAAGATTAAGATTAGACAGTATACTTTGAAACATAGATTTTACAAATTAAGTATCATTTCTTACATCTATCTGATAACTATAAACATCTATCTCATGGGGCACCTGGGTGGCTCAGTCGGTTGAGCATCTGACTTTGGCTTAGGTCATGATCTTGCAGTTCGTGGGTTTGAGCCCCACGTCGGGCTCTGTGCTGATAGCTAGCTCAGAGCCTAAAGCCTGTTTCAGATTCTCTATCTCCCTCTCTCTCTGACCCTCCCTGCTCACACTGTCTCTCTCTCTCTCTCTCAGAAATAAATAAAACATTAAAAAATTTTAAAAACCTCACATCTATCTCATTTACACAACATTCCAGAATTCTATTTTTTCTTATCCTAACTTTATTGGTTATGATTTTTGTTTTTTAATTTTTTTAATGTTTATTTTATTTTTGAAACACAGAGAGACAGAGCATGAGCAGGGAAGAGGCAGAGAGGGAGACACAGAATCCGGAGCAGGCTCCAGGCTCTGAGCTGTCAGCACAGAGCCCAATGCGGGGCTCAAACTCGTCAACCCCAAGATCATGACCAGAGCTGAAGTCAGACGCTCAACCAACTGAGCCAGCCAGGTGTCTCTATTGGTTATGATTTACATTTCCTCTATCGTCCTTTCAATTATAATTTGAATATAAAACCATTTTCATTTGGGAGAGTGTCTTGAAAGTGTTTAGGAAAGGGTTGAGCATCTTTGCAGTGACCTGGACCAATGTACTTATCTATGGGATTACATCAATTAGGGATAATATATATTTACTCAAAGTAATTTACATTAAATGTGAATCACTATGGGGCACCTGGGGGGCTCAGTCAGTTAAGCCTCCGACTTCAGCCCAGGTCATGCTCTCACGGTTTGTGAGTTCGAGCCCTGTGTCAGGCTCCATGCTGACAGCTCAGAGCCTGCAGCCTGCTCCTGATTCTGTGTCTCCCTCTCTCTCTGTCCTTCTCTCACTTGCACTGTGTGTGTCTCTCTCTCAAAAAGAAATAAACCTTAAAAAGGGGGGGAGGGGAATCACCATGTTGTATATCTGAAACTAATGCAACATTGTGTACTAACTATACTTGAAAAAAAAGAATAATACTCCCTTTACAAATGGGAAGCATTTTAAGATGGGCAAGACTGCACTTAAATAGTTACTGCAGGAAATAGCTCTGACCCTGCAGCTTAGACTTTCAACTCCGCTGTTATTTTAATAAAGGGTTTTACTGTCAATATAAGTACTATTAAATCACAGCTGGCCTGAATCAGCATTTTTTCCTTTTTAGTGTGGAATACAGCTGAAGATTGGATTTCTAATTTTTTTTTAAAATTGCAGTAAAAATCGATTTTAGTATGCTAGGTCACATCAGTCCTTCATGTCTGCACTGACTAAGCCCCCCCCCCCCAATACCTTTATTAGTTAGGTTCCTCTCTTATAGTGCAACACTTCAACCTCCCACTTCTGGATATAGGTATATGCCATTTTGGATATAGGTATATTCACAGAGTAACTGCCAGTCCTCTCAATAATTAAAACAGAGTGTATGTGTGACTTCATAATCTTGGGCAATGGAATCAAAAGAAATAATGACTTTCTTCTATCCAAGCAAAGACTGGCTTCCAGGAAACAGGAACTGATCTGCTATTTATTAAAGAGGAATCTTTACTTATAACAAATTCTTAATAATTTACAACAAAAGTACTGCTGGAACAATGCTGAATACATGGGAAAGCAAGAAACTGGTAGATCACAGCTTCTACCTCCAGGCTTCAGTTTCCTCAATTTATCTGCAGACTGCTGGAAGTCGCAGGGAACCAAGAGCTAACCATGGCCATGCCTTAAAACAGAAGCTAAAGAATATGGAGCTAAAGAATTAACTTTAGAATGGTAGAATTCTCATTTTATTCCAAATTCCACTTCTTCTTCTCCTTCTTCTAATTCTTCTTCTTCTTCTCCTCCTCCTCCTTTTTAATGTTTATTTATTTTGAGAGAGAGAGATTGGGCACAGGCAGGGGAGGTGTGGAGAGAGGGAGGGAGAGAATCTCAAGCAGGCTCCATGCGGTCAGTGCAGAGCCCAACGCGGAGCTCTCACAAGCCATGATCATCATGACTGGAACCAAGCCGACATAGTCACGCAGTCAGCCCTCCAAATTCCAATTCTTACCTTTGCCTAATACTCTTCTGGAAACAGTAGCTAAAGGTTAAACATTCACCTCTTAGAAACATTTCCAAAAGCCAAGTGACTGCCTCTTGAGTTTACAAAGCTGATAAAAACTCTGGGATAAATAACAGATGGATTTGGGAAATGGCTTAAGTGTACCCCAAGGCTAGTATTTTTTTTTTTTTACCTTAAGGAAGAATGGTTCAAAGTAGGTTTTAATTAAATATTTATGTTATAGCCAGAAACAGCAAACGGTCTTTGTATGACCAGGGACTGGCTTTTAACAGGTCTATCTCAGCAAAGAAATGAATGGGGATTAAATATTTATTCTATACATGTTAAAAGTAGATTCTGCTTTTTCCCTGCCTGAAGGAAGATCAAAAAGGCTAGAGATACCCAGTGAGCTGCATTTGGAAATACCATCTTATTTAAAAAAAAAAAAAAAAAAAAGGAAATATAATCTTATAAAAAGACTGAGAGGCCAGGTTCAAGTAGGAAGCAGACCTAAGGTTTTACTAAGGCAAGATGATGTAAAGTATTATTAAACACTTTATCATTTACCTGAGTTATTCAATAAAGGAATAACTTTTGGTCACATTTTCTCACCTTTAGAATGGGGGAAATAATATGATCAAATTTTTTTTTCTACAGCATAAAATTGTTAAAGAGTCAACAGGCCCAAAATGGAGTCATTTGTGCTAAGTCCACATCACCAAACCAACACTTAATGCCAACTTAATTAGTTTTAACCTCTCCCATAAGTAGAAACTTAAACTAGTCAATCTGGAATTACCTCTTCAACTCTAAATGAGGCCATCTGTTTGACTGAATGACCCCTGCCATCCCCTAAAAGAAGGTGACCTCCCACAAACAATCCACTTTGCTAGGAGGCTTCCTTGTCCCACCCCCAGCTCTTTGGAGTTCCTTTATTTCTATTTATTTTTTTAATGTTTATTCATTTTTGAGAGAGAGAGACAGAGTGTAAGTGGGGGTGGGGAGACACACAGAGAGAGAGACACACACACAGAATCTGAGGCAGGCTCCAGGCTCCAAGCAGTCCACACAAAGTCCCACGTGGGGCTTGAACTCACGAACCATGAGATCATGACCTGAACCAAAGTTGGAGGCTTAACCAACTGAGCCATCCAGGTGCCCCCGGAGTTCCTTTATTTTATTTTATTTTATTTTATTTTATTTTATTTTTAATGTTTACTTATTTTTGAGACAGAGAGAAACAGAGCATGAATGGAGGAGGAGCAGAGAGAGAGGAAGACATGGAATCTGAAGCAGGCTCCAGGCTCTGAGCTGTCAGCACAGAGCCCGACACAGGACTTGAACCCATGAACCATGAGATCATGACCTGAGCCAAAGTCGGATGCTTAACTGGCTGAGCTACCCAGGCTCCCCTCTGGAGTTCCTTTTTATTTGCTAGATGGAATGCTGCCCGATTCATAAATCATGAATAAAACCAATAAAATTTTTAAAATTACTCAGTTGAATTTTGTGTTTTTATACTAATTGCTGTATCAAGTCTCCAAACTTTTTTTTCATGTCTCGAAACTTTTTTATGACTATTCCAAAGGAGAATTTGTTATAGCAAACTAATCCCAAGACTAATTTATTTTTTGGTTTATCTTGAATTAGAAAATTTAGAATGATCATGAACCATAGGGCATGCAAATTCCTCATATTTTGTTTCCTTAGATGTGAGAAAATTGCAGTAACTTCCATTTAATGGCTTTCTATAGATTACACATCAAGTTATTCCCTGCTCAAAGGGGTGCATGTCTGGCTCAGTCCATAGAACATGCAACTCTTGATCTCAGGGTGGTAAATTTCAGCCATTTGGGTATAGAGTTTACTTAAAAAAAAAAAATGGGTGGCTTAGTCGGTTGAGTGTCCGACTTTGGCTTAGGTCATGATCTCATGATCTTGCAGTTTGTAGGTTCGAGCCCCTCATTAGGCTCTCTGCTGTCAGCGCGGAGCCTGCTTTAGATCCTGTCTCTCTCTCTTGCTGCCTCTTCCCCATTCATACTCTTTCTCTTAAAAATAAACAAACATTAAAAAAAAAAGTTATTCTCGCATTTCATGAAGCTTCGTTTGACTGAACTACAATGATGCAGTATCAATCACTGTTAGACCACATGCATATGTAACCAAAGGTGAAACTTCCACCCGATTTAGTAGTTCAGAGATTTTTTAGGGCAAAGGTGATGAAAATACAAATAAATACCAATTATAAGAAAAAGTTTGGAAAAAGTTCAATTCCGAAGTTAAATTAGTCCCCCACATTTGAGAACCTAGAAGAAACTTCATACAAAGAGGCACCGTCTTCGTCATATGTTAACAATAACATTGGCTATTGTTACAGCCGTTAACAATATTGGCTATATTGGCTACTGCAGTAGTACAATAAAGGATAGAAATAAAATGATTCCATGACATTCTTTGATGTTAGGTCCAAGGCACAGGCGTCCTAAAAACTGAATTAGAAAGGGGCGCCTGGGTGGCTTAGTTGGTTAAGCGTCCGACTTTCGCTCAGGTCATGATCTCGCGGTTCGTGGGTTCGAGCCCCGCGTCGGGCTCTGTGCTGACTGCCAGCTCAGAGCCTGGAGCCTGTTTCAGTCTGTGACTCCCTCTCTCTCTGACCCTCCCCTGCTCACGCTCTCTCTCTCTCTCCTAGAAATAAATAAAACATTAAAAAAAAATTAAAAACTGAATTAGAAAGCCATCTGTTCTCAAGACTCTTTAAAACAATACCAAGAGACAAATATTTAAAAGATGACTGAGATATCTAAACCTAGCCTTAAAATATTTTTAAGGTTTAAACACCTTCATTAAGAATGGATGTTTTATTTATTCATTTATGTTTATATATTTTTCAGAGAGAGAGAGAGCATGAGAGCAAGGTGGGGGGTGGGGGCAGAGAGAGAGGAAGACAGAGGATCTGATGTGGGGCTTGAACCCACAAACCATGGAATCATGACCTGAGCCACAGGCTTAATTGGTTGAGCCACCCAAGCACCCCATGATTAGATGTTTTAAAATATCCACTTAAGCATGCCTGGGTAGCTTAGTCAGTTAAGCATCCAACTTTGGCTCAGGTCATCATCTCGCAGTTTGTGTGTTTGAGCCCTGTGTCAGGCTCTGTGCTGACAGCTTGGAGCCTAAAGCCTGCTTAGTATTCTGTCTCCCCTCTCTCTCTCTCTCAAAAAATAAACATTAAAAACATGTTTTTCTTTTAAAAAATTTTTATTTAACGTTTATTCATTTTTGAGAGAGAGTGTGTGAGGGGGAGAGGGACAGAGAGGGAGACACAGAATCCAAAGCAGGCTCCAGGATCCGAGCTGTCAGCACAGAGCCCGACACAGGGCTTGAACCCACGAACCATGAGACCATGACCTGAGCCAAAGTCAGAAGCCCAGCCAACTGAGCCACCCAGGTGCCCCTAAATTATTATTTTTTTTTAAATATCCACTTAGAGGGCACTTAGGTGACTCAGTCGGTTAAGCATCTGACTTTGGCTCAGAGCCTAGGGCCTGTTTCAAATTCTGTGTCTCCCTTTCTGTGTCTTGCACTCTGTCTCTCAAAAATAAACATTAAAAAATTTTTTTTTAAATATCAAAATGTTTATATTTTTGATTAATAAATAGTTGTATGAACCCAAATGCCTTCAATCACATAAAGCTCTTTTCTTCAATCAAAAGCTGTATAGATGAGCCTCTACCTTGGCTCCTGGCCTCTAAGTTGTTTTGCAATGAAGCTGGAGTGAATCCTACCTCTATGGTTGGGGTCCTGATAGTCTGCAAAATCCTTTCTTTAGAGGCTGGACTTTGTCTTCATGACCACTGGCTGAGGTCTAATTCAAACTGATCCATTTCCCTGGAACTAAGATTATATATAATTTGCCGGATTTTTCAGTCCACAGCCTTAAAGGACTATTACCTCTTCACCCCCTTTACTCTCTCCACTCACCAAATTAGCCTTTTGGGCAATGAAGTCATCCTGTACATGGGAGTCTGGACTATCAGCACCCCCTGGGTAGGTTCTGGGGAAGCAGCACAGTTGGGATGACCCTGACCTCACCTGACCCAGACTCATTGATTATCGACAAATTCTAGTTCCATAAATGCTTGATGGAGCAACATTTTAGGATTCATCTAATTTAGCCAAATAAAGTTCTCCCACCATTTGCTTTGCCCAATGCAAAGCAATTTCTCTATGGGGGCCTAACTAGTCATGTGAAAGCTCCCCTTTTGCCTCGAGGAGAGAACACAGCCTTTTCAGTTACGGTTACAGAGGATAAAGTCACTGTCTTGAGGAATAGTCCCTTCAGATTCAGGCAGATGTTAGACTAAGCTCTAACAGAGAACCTGGAATCTGTACCTTTGCACACAATTCACACCTCTTCAAGAGATCCTCCCCCATAGCTTTTTTTTTTTTAATGTGTATTTATTTTTGAGACAGAGAGAGACAGAGCTTGGGTGGGGGTGGGGCAGAGAGAGAGAGGGAGACACAGAATCTGAACCAGACTCCAGGCTCTGAGCTGTCGGCACAGAGCCCAACATGGGGCTCAAACTCGGAAACGGTAAGATCATGACCTGAGCCAAAGTCAGATGATTAACTGACCGAGGCACCCAAGCAGGCCACACCCGCCCTTGGCTTGTTATTTGCCTAACTCTTGCCCTGCCATTGACCTCTCCATTGTCAAAAATACTTTGTTGCCTACTGTTTACCCTTCCTTATGCTGACCATCTCAATTCTTTAATTTTTTTCCCCTCTCAGCCCAGCAACACAGTGTTCTTGCCCATCCCAGCTGATCGGCCCCCCCCCTTACCACTTACTTACCTGTTCTCCCAACCAAGCACTTAACAACTTTCACAAACTATTATATCTGAGAATCCTGCTTGTTCCTCATCCAAACACACACAGTCCACCTTAGATTATGTTCAGATTTGATACCTCACAAGGGAATTATATAGTCATGTCAGCTGGGTGAAAAGTAAAACCAAAACCTATGAAGAAAATCGATTTTTCCCAGCTTTGTTGAGTAGTTGTGACCCTCCTCACAAAGAAACGATCTCAAAGTAGCTTTTCAAAGTAAGTACCCTGCAGCTTCCTAGACTGTAGAAATGTAAATATTTACCCCTACAGAAAAAGCCCAAATTGCACAGATAATATCTCCAAGACACCTGCTACTTTCCTTGGAGTTATTTTTAATGTTTTTTTTTTTAAGATTTTACTTTTTTAAGTAATCTCTACCCCCAACATGGGGCTTGACCTCATGACCTCAAGATCAAGAATCACATGCTCCACCAACTGAGCCAGTTATGTGCCCCACTCCTTGGAGCTGTTTTTTAAAAAACGTGTTAGGGGCGCCTGGGTGGCTTAGTCGGTTAAGCATCCGACTTTCGCTTAGGTCATGATCTCACGGTTCGTGGGTTCGAGCCCCGCGTCGGGCTCTGTGCTGACTGCCAGCTCAGAGCCTGGAGCCTGTTTCAGAGTCTGTGACTCTCTCTCTCTGGCCCTCCCCTGCTCACGCACTCTCTCTCTCTCTCTCCCCTAGAAATAAATAAAACATTAAAAATTTAAAATAAAATATGGGGCGCCTGGGTGGCTCAGCCGGTTAAGCGTCCGGCTTCGGCTCAGGTCATGATCTCACAGTTTGTGGGTTTGAGCCCCGCATCGGGCTCTGTGCTGACAGCTTAGAGCCTGAAGCCTGCTTCAGATTCTGTGTCTGTCTCTCTCTCTGCCCTTCCCCACTCACACGCTCTGTATCTTTGAAAAATAAACATTAAAAATTGTTTGAAAAATTAAAAAAAGATCACGTATTAAGTAGGGAAATCTGCTTATATATACCTTAGTTAGGAGGGACTCTCTAAGCATGTTAAGCTAGAACAGCACCAGGCCCCATCCCAAATCTTCTCGATCAGAAATTCTGACACTAGGCCTTCCATGAGTTTTAATAAGCCTGTCAGAAGCAAAAACAAAAGAACACAAGCCTGTCACGTGATTCTGATGAGTACCAGTTTGAAGTACCAATGCCTTAGTTTAGGCATAATGATCACATTCACACTCCATCATTAACGGGGCTCAAATAGGAGCTGACTCAGTGGCTTAAGCAATATCCTGACTATCTGATATATGTTCTCTATATACACACAAAAAAACTAATAATTTATGGTCAAGAGTACTTTGGGATGTAATTTTCATTCACCTATCATCAGCTTGAGGCTTGTTTTTAAACTAGTGAACACCAAGAGAGCAGGTCAGTATTGCCCACAAGATGAACAGTAGGCAATAATTTGACTTAATCCTGGTTTATACTGATATCTTGGTATAATTATTCTTGGCATCGTCCTCTCAAAGTAAGTTCAGGGTTTAACAATAAATTATGGTCTATATATCACCCACTCTATTAATAATCATAAAACAAGGCGGTGAAATGTGTCAATGACTCTTAACATTCTCATCACTCCATTAAGCTTCATCTAACAAAAACAATTAGTAAAGATATTCTTAGAAATTCTAACTCATTTCAAAATAATCTGAATATGAAATTATAGTGGGAAACATTTCTTTTCTGGAACCCACAGACATGGCAGCTATATTGCAGTTAAATGAGGAAATGTGCTACACACTACACGGCCAATAAAGGAGACTTTTATGGTGCCTCTAATTAACGTGCTCATGTCAATCCTTTGCTTAAAACCAATACATGTTTTTTGAACTTTTTTTGACTTTACACCACTAGGAGCAAGCCTACATGGCTCCTGAAAATGAAAACTACCTCAGGTCATCTAACACCCACCGGTGTTAGATTCAGCTCAATCTGAGTTAACTTGCAGACTTGCAAAGGTCTAGTGAAATGGGTATGCTGGCCTACAAAGGTTGCATCAAAGTAAGCATAGGACTGTCAGAATGCTCTGAAAGGCCTTTAGTATTATGTCAACTTTTATCTATAGCTCCCACTACAGTATTTTAAGAGAGAGATAGAGAGGAAGAGAGCATACGTGGGGGAGAGGCAGAGAGAGAGAATCCTAACTAAGCAGGCTCTGCATTGACAGGGTGGAGCTGGACTTGAGACTTGAACTCATAAACTGTGAGATCATGACCTCAACCTAAAACAGGACTCAGATGCTTAATTGATTTAGCCACCCACGTGACTTTTTTTATTAAAAAAATTTTTTTTAATGTTTTTTTATTTATTTCTGCGAGAGCGCGCGAGCGTGAACAGGGGAGGGTCAGAGAGAGAGGGAGACACAGAATCCAAAACAGGCTCCAGGCTCTGAGCTGTCAGCACAGAGCCTGACATGGGACTTGAACCCACAAATCGTGAGATCATGACCTGAGCCGAAGTCAGAAGCTTAACAGACTGAGCCACCCAGGCAGCCCTCTAGTATTTTTTTTAAAGTTTATTTGAGAGAGAGCGTGCATGCATGAGAAGGCACAGGTATGCACACATAGGCTGCGGAAAGAGAGAGGAAGGGATAGAATCACAGGCAGGCTCTGTGCTGTCAGCAGAGAGCATGACACAGGGCTCAAACTCATGAATCGTGAGATCATGATCTGAGATCTCCCAAGATCAAGACTCAGACTCGTAACCTACTGAGCCACCCAGGTGCCTCTCCACTACAGTATTTTTGATTAATTCTAGTCAGTGTTCCAAAATATCAGGCTCTGAGTAGCCTCAAAAGGCCAATTAATACCTAGATTACAGAGAACTCGCCAAGAATGGCTTGGATCCAGCCAACCACAAAAGAGATCACTCCTTTCTTGCTGGAATGTCAATAATTCTATCTAGATACCTAAATAGAGTATCTTTACTCTTTGCTATATACCAGTACCATTATCTGTTTTCACCAAATTTTTTAATGCCTTTTGGGCATAGACACCTATGGGTAAATTCCCTAATACATTTCTGATAAATTTTGTCCATATTCTAATAAGCAAATTCATCCATAATTAACACATTCCAAATTTTCTTTAGCAGAAAATGAGAATTTTCCAAATGGTTTTTTGCTTTCTATATAATTATTGTTTTGTTTTACCAGAAAGTTATCACCTCTGTATTAAGGCACAACACAATTACACTGTCATTGTGGCAGAAATCAGTTTTGTCCCCTTCATCTCAGGTAAGACCCTAAGTTGAGGCCCAGAGACCAAGTCGCTAGAAATCTTCCCTACAACTGAAGCACAGGGAAAGTTGAGACTCTTGGGACTGCTGTGGTCTTTGGTCCTGGTTCAAGATCACTTGTCTCCTTTGGTGCTAAAGATGGACATTAAGATTTACCCAAAATGTGAAAGCACCAAATGGCTTTCCTCTTGAGTCTACCTTTGGCAGTCTCCAAAACTTGAGACTCCATATCCTGCCAGTCTTCAGGTCTAGAGACAATGGCCCAGGGGTACACAACACAATGGACGAGATGTTCCCTGTGACTCATGCACTTGTGCAGAAGGTAAGATGTAGTTACAAGTAACACATGCAGTGCTACCATAAGCTCTCAGGATGCAGAGGGTGGATAAAAAGGACATCAGCTAAATCCGTCCGACCTAGTCCAGCCAATCAAGTTCAGGGTTTTTATGTTTCTTTTGTTTTCCTCTTACAGTAAGACAATGTTTTCCAAATAATTACTATTTAAGACTGAACTATTTACGTTTCACTCTGTTAAAACATGAAGGTTAAGGTGGAAAATAGCCTATGTTAGCTCTTAACTTCGCCACCACTGATTCTGTAATTCTTGGGACACAATTTGTCCAACATGTTTACATAAGCTGAGGTCAATGATATAAAAATATTCTTAAATCTCTAAAATTTGGTGTCATTCCAAATCTGGTGTTATTAGATAAATACCAAAACCACCTCTGAGATTTTAAAAGACTATTAAGTGAATGTTAGTGAGAGGTTAATTCTGACTGTATGCTGAGCTATTCCCCCTTGATCACTTCTATAGATTCTTATTTACAGAAGGCATTCATTCCAAATATTCTGAACTATCCTGTAACATTAATTTTTTGATCTGCATTCAAAATGTTTATGGTTTTACCTTGCTATTTTCAGAGAACTAAGGCATAAGTCTTTCTCCAAAACACAGTTTTATCTAGATTTAAGTTTTGCCAACAATAATAAAGATGCTAGGGTTATCTATACCATGTACTTCCATTGTCCTGTGATGGTTCATTATTAATTTCATCAGAAATAGCTGGAAGTTCTCGGGGTGCCTGGGTGGCTCAGGCAGTTAAGCATCCGACATCGGCTCAGGACATGATCTCACAGCTTGTGAGTTTGAGCCCCGTGTCAGGCTCTGAGCTGACAGCTGGGAGCCCGGAGCCTGCTTCGGATTCTTTCTCCCTCTCTGCCCCTCCCCTGCTTGTGCTCAGTCTCCCTCTCGCTCTAAAAAAACCCAAACATTTATAAAAATAAAAGATGTGGTATCTTGCAAATACTAGTTATCTCTAATTCTAAGTTGTTATGTAATAGGCTGCTGTTAGGGATCAGACCAGGTTAAATATTTAGAAGTATGTGGCTGAGGGACATCTGGGTGGCTCAGTCGGTTAAGCATCCAACCCTGGTTTGGGTCAAGATCTCATGGTTTCTGAGTTTGAGCCCCACCTCAGGCTCTCTGCTGTTAGCAGAGCCTGCTTCAGATCCTCTGCCCCTCTCTCTCTGCCCCTCCTCTGCTCGTGTTCTCTCTCTATAATAAGTAAGCATTGGAGACTCAGTCAGCTAAGTGTTCAACTTTGACTCAAGTCATGATCGCTTGGTTACTGAGCTCCCTGTGTTGGGACTCTGGAGGAGTTGATTAGGATTTGGTGTCTCCCTCCCTCTCTGGCCCTCCCCTGATTACACTCTGTCTCTCAAAAACAAGTAAACATTAAAAAAAATTTTTTAATTGAAAAATAGCAAAACAAAAAATACGTGGCTGAACAGTACTCAGTATTTTGAAAGAAATGAAAAATGTGCCTACATAAAGACTAAGTGCCACTTAAAGGATTTTTTGTGTTGCTACATTTCTATTATGACTTAGACACAATTCAAAATGAAACTTGAAATTCTTAAAATATCAAATGTTCTACAATGACTGAATCAAGCATTAGAAATGCAAAAAGGGGGGCGTGTGGGTGGCTCAGTTGGTTGTAGTATTTGACTTTAGTACAGGTCATGATCTCACGGTTCCTGAGTTTGTGACCTATGTCAGGCTCTGTGATGACAGCTCAGAGCCTGGAGCCTGCTTTGGATTCTATGTCTCCCTCTCTCTCTCTGGCCCACACCCCACTCGCTGTCTCTCTCTCAAAAATAAACATTAGCAAAAACGGGGCACCTAGAATGCTCTGTTGGAGGATCATGTGAGTCTTAATCTTGGGTCATGAGTTCAAGCCCCACATTGGGTGTGGAAATTACTTAATAAAACTTAAAAAAAAAAAAAAGGAAAAACAGGCATCCAGAATTCTTAAAAAGGATGAGAAAACTAAATGTTTTCATAGTCCTACTCTATTATTTTTAATTTTTTGACTTGGTCAATGTCAGATGACAGTACAAGGATTTACTTTTGAATAAATATTCAAAACAGTTGTTTATTTTTTAAAGTTTATTTAATGTTTACTGTTGAGGGAGAGAGACCAAAAATGAGTGGGGGAGGGGCAGAGAGAGAGGGAGACACAGAAGCTGAAGCAGGCATTGAGCTGTCAGTAGACAGCCTGATGCAGGACTCAAATCCACGAGCTATGAGATCATGACCTGAGCCAAAGTCAGACACTTAACTGACTGAGCCACCCTGGCACCCCCAAAAGTAGTTTATTTTTTAATTTAAATTTTTACAAAGCAGTTTAGAAAGGGAAAAAAAGGTTCCTTCTCTTTCCTTCATCTTCTCTAAAACCATTTTTAATATGTAACTTGCTTTTTTTTCTTTCAAAGATCTCACTTTCCATTTCCACAGAAATTATTTATAAAAAATTTACCGCTAATACAATTGAAAGATTTATACTTTTTTCCCATTCTCCCAATATTACTGATTTGAGTTAAATAACCGGGAAAAAGAAGTCTAAGATGTGGACTTTACAATGATTTTTTCTCATTTACAAACATACTCTACTAAAGAATTATACTCTCTACTTTTATTATTTTTTAATTTAAAAAATGTTTATTTTTGAGACAGTGTGAGCAGGGGACGGGCAAAGAGAGAGAAGGATAGAGGATCCAAAGCCGGCACTGTGCTGAACAGCAGCGAACCATACATGGGGCTGGAAGCCACGAACCATTAGGTCATGACCTGAGCTGAAGTCAGAAGCTCAACTGACTAAGCCACCCAGGTAACCCCTTTTACTGTCTTTTAGTTGAAAAACTTTCCAACTACCCAAAAATGTTTAATTTTACCTTAAAATGGAGAAACATTTATTTTGAGATTGAGAGTGAGCAGGGAAGATACAGAGAGTGAGAGAGAGAGAATCCCAAGCACAGAGCCCAACTCAGGGCTCCAACCTACCAAAGGTGAGATCATGACCTGAGTGGAAACCAAAAGTCAGATGCTTAACTGATTGAGCCACTCAGGCCCTTGGAGAAACATTTATACAATAACTGTAAAATTATAGACCAATCATTAATCTGTCTTCAAAGAAGCTCAACATACCCTAAGACCAGAAAGAGCAGTTTAAAACAAAAATCAGTTTGAAAGAATTTCAGGTATTTTAATCTATTTCTTAATAAAAGCCACATGGATTCAATTTAGCTTAAGACACGTATAACATGGCACTTACATTCTCATAGTACTCTATTTGGAACACCTCGCCATTACTCTAGCAAAATAAGGAAAAATGAAGTAAAATAAACCCTAATATGGCATATATTTCTATGACAGAAATATTCCAGTAAGAGTTATTCAAATACAAAAAAATCCCAATCACCTGCTAAGGATGTTGTTCAGGTTTCACCAGTGTTCTTTCAAAGACATTTAATCCTAGATTTTTTTTCTTTTAAAATTTTGATTTATTTAAAAAAAATTTTTTTTTTAATATTTTATTTATTTCTGAGAGAGAGAGTGCAAGCAGGGGAGGGTCAGAGAGAGAGGGAGGTACAGAATCTGAAACAGGCTCCAGGCTCTGGGCTGTCAGCACAGAGCCCGACATGGGGCTCGAACCCATGAACCATGAAATCACAACCTGAGCCGAAGTTGGCTGCCCAACCGAATGGGCCACCCAGGCACCCTTATTATTTTTTTTTTTTAAAGACTATTTGTTTGTTTATTTAGGCAGGCTCTGCACCCAACATGGGGCTCAAACTCATCACCCTAAGATCAAGAGTTACATGCTCTAGTGACTGAGCCAGTCAGGCACCCCTAATTCTAGATTTTTTCCTCAAAATTTTATTTTTAAGTAATCTCTACGTCCATGGTGGGGCTCAAACTTACAGCCCTAGATGAAGAGTCACATGCTCTACCCAATGAACCAGCAGATACCCCTCCTATATTTCTTTAGACCAGAGTTTCTCAACCTCAATACCACTGACATTTTGGGCTCGATAATTCATTGTTATCCTATGTAATGGAAAATGTTTAGCAACATCCTTGGCCTCTAACAACTAGATGCCACTAGCATTCACCCAGTTGGGACAAGTAAAAGTGTTTCCAGACATTGTCAGATGTCCTCTGGGGCAGAGGATGGGATATCCCCTGTTGAGAACCACTGCTTTACAGTCTACCACACTTCCTATGCGTTTCACTCAACAGTTAATCAACTCTTATGTATTCACTAAAATTCTGAAGGAAGTACACAGACTAATAAAAAAAATGGTTTTTAATTGAAGAAGGCTTAATTTCAGACATCATACTGACATCTACTGGCTTGGTACTAAACTGTACATTTGACATATGCTGCATTTTTTAAAAAACCCTCAAACTTAAAATATAGGTGCTATTTTGGGAAGTAGAACAATTAATTGAAAGCAGTAATATTAATATCAGTACTGTTTGTTTTTTTAAGTCTAACATATAATAACAGTGAGAACTACCATTTTCTTAGTTTTTGATGTACTGTCTATTGGATGAATTGAATTTTTAATAACTGGTTTAGAGACTGAGAATTAGAGGGCTTTTTTTTTAAACAAGTAAAAAAAACTTGCAAAAAATTAAAAAGCAGCATGCTGTTTTATGATGTATACTGAAATTCTAAAAGACTAAAAAATTTTTGTAAAAACCTAATAATGATAATTCTATAAATAAAATTACAATTTTCTAGATATTTTAATAAAAGACATTTGGTAATTAAATACTACTATCAATTAAATTGATGAACTTTATTGGGGTTAAAACTATAACAAAGTTCATCCTAAAACATTTTGCAATGCAAAATTATTTCACTCAAGGAGTGTTTAATATTTGAATGCCAGGAATTACAAGCAATTTTCAAAAGCAGACTCTTCACATTCATAAAACTTTATACATCATTTGAACTAACAGATATTTATACTACTAAAATCAAACATGCATCACTTTCATTCTTGTATCATGATTTTATATATTACATTATTTAACACTGTTCCTCACTACATGTATTTATCATACGCTTGCACCATTCTCCTTGGATTTCTGATCTTTATCTTCATTCTTCATGTTATCCTGTAACACAAGAGACAAGGAAACAGTAGATTTATTAGTCTCTTAAATGTAACTTTAAAAATAAACATTACTAAACAGATACTCTAGGATAGCCCATTTTACCATACATAAAAAAATGACCCTAGGAGCAACTACGAAAGAAATCTCTCCACACTTGATCTTAGCCAAAAGGCCGAGAAGCGACTGAAAGAAATCTCTCAATTCTAACATGGAGAACAATTTCTAGTAACGAGAAAGCGATCTAAACCTGAGAAATTTAAAGTTCTTAGGAATAACAGTAGTATATTCCTTGCAAAGTAGTAGGAATTTTTACCCCTTGTTCTAAGTAACACTGAGGATGTGGCAGATCTCTTCAATTACTGAAATTACTTTGTCTTTTAGTGACAAAGCACACATAAACCACACTGACATTTCAACTAAGTTCTAGATAAAAACAATCTTTTGGAAATTGCTTTTAATTAATCCGACAAAGGACAGAATGATACCATTATTTGCACCTAGAAAAACCACTAAGAGCTTAAGAACATTAAAATTTCCAAGCACAAATTTAAAAGTTGAAATATATGGAAAATGTGAAAGTATAAAACTGCTAACCTTCTTCAGAACAGTGTGGATTTCATCCATTACTGTAGACAAGTTTCTGATTGTCTTACTGAGTTGGTTTTCAAATTGCAAATTCATGTTTTCTGTAATCTTCAAATTTTCTTGTAATTGACTAAAATCCTTCTTAACTTCTCTGAGTTCACCAGAAAGGCTTTTATTGGAATTCTCCAAATTTAATATGGTTTTTTCATCTTCATCTGTTTAAAAAAAAAAAAAAAGGAAATATATCATCTTTCCCCTTTAATATCCCCAATTTAACTTCAAGAAAAATTTTTTTAATGTTTAATTTTTAGAGAGAGAACGATAGAGTGTAAGTGGGGAAGGGGTAGAGAGAGAGGGAAACACAGAATCAGAAGCAGGTTCCAGGCTCTGAGCTGTCAGCACAGAGCCTGACGCAGGGTTTCAACTCATGACCTGTGAGATCATGAGCTGAGACGAAGCCGGATGCTCAAACAACTGAGCCACCCAGGAGCCTCTTTTTTTTAAATGTTCATTCATTTTTGAAGGAGAGAGACATAGCGTGAGCAGGGGGAGGTGGAGAGAGAAAGAGCGAGACAGAATCTGAAGCAGGCCTCTGAGCTGTCAGCAGAGTCCGACATTGGGCTTGAACCTATAGGTCATGACTGAGCCAATGTTAGATGCTCAACAGACTGAGTCACCTGGGTGGCCCCCCTCCAAATATAACTTTGAAGTTAAAAGTATAATGGGGCGCCTGGGGGGCTCAGTTGGTTGACTGTCCTACTCTTGGTTTCAGCTCAGGTCATGATCTCACTGTTAGATCAAGCCCCACATTAGGCTCCACAATGACACTATGGAGATCGCTTAGGATTCTCACTGACCCTACCCTGCCTGCGAGTGCTCTCTCTCAAAATAAATAAACATTTAAATAAACAAACAAATAAAAGATGCAACAGAAAAAGGATGCCTGCCTGGCTCAGTTGGTGGGACAGGCAACTCTTGATTTCGGAGTTTTAAATTGAAGCACCACGCTGGTGTAGAGAAAGACTGTTTAAAAATAAAGTCTTAACGGGCACCTGGGAGGCTGTCGGTCAAGCGTCCAATGATTCTGTCTCTGCCCCCCACCCCGTGCCTCCCATGCTTGTGCTCTCTCTCAAAAATAAATAAACATGTTAAAAAATTTTTTTAAAGTCTTTAAAAAAAAAAAATTCAACAGAATAATAAAGGAATCTAAGAATACACATGAAAATCTAAGATTCTTGGGGTGCATGGGTGGCTTGGTCGGTTAAGCATCTGAATGTAGCTCAGGTCATGATCTCACCATTCAAGGGTTCGAGCCCCACGTCGGGCTCTGTGCTGACAGCTCAGAGCCTGGAGCCTGCTATGGATTCTATCTCCCCCTCTCTCGGCCCCTTCCATACTCATGCTCTGTCTGTCTCAATCAATAAACATTAAAAAAATATAAAACATAGGGACACCCGGGTGGCTCAGTTGGTTAAGCATCCGACTTCGGCTCAGGTCATGATCTCATGGTTCGTGGGTTCACGCCTCGCGTTGGGCCCTGTGCTGACAGCTAGCTCAGAGTCTGGAGCCTATTTCAGATTCTGTACCTCCCCCTCTCTCTGGCCCTCCCCTGCTNTAAAAAAAAAAAAAAAAAAAAAAAAAAATTAAAAAAAAAAAAGAAAATGTAAGATTCTTCTAAAGCTAAGCAATGTTGTAGTTTTAATAAAGTGATCAAAACTAAGTTACAACACATGTGCCTACCCTAAAAGGCAAAGCATCGATATGCATGTATATATAGGTATGTAGATACATGTGTGTACCCACATAAATCCCAACAGGGTGTTAAAAGTACCAAAATACTCAATGTGGTTCCTTACCTGTTTTTTCTTCTAGCATCTGCAGCTTCTGTTCTACTTCAGCTCTTACTTTTTCACTTTTTTCCAATTTTTGCAAGAGGCTTCCTACATCTACCATTGCACCATTGTACACAATAAGACCAACATTTTCTTCCACATCCTTTGGTTCCTGTTTTACTGTTGGTGTTGGAAGTAACAACCTGTTTCCTATCAAATAAAAAAAAAACATTATTTTTCTTCATTAACTAATAACAATTATAAAATGACATAATCTTAAAAATAATACACTCAAGGGGCGCCTGGGTGGCTCAGTCGGTTAAGCGTCCGACTTTGGCTCAAGTCATGATCTCACGGTTTGTGGGATTGACCCCGGCGTCAGGCTCTGTGCTGACAGCCAGCTCAAAGCCTGGACCATGTTTCAGGTTCTGTGTCTCCCTCTCTCTCTGGCCCTCCCCCTGCTCATGCTGTCGCTGTCTCTCTCTCTCTCATAAATAAATAAAATATCAAAAAAAAAATAATAATACACTCAAACCTAGCATATCTTCCTGTAATGCTTCAGACTCTTCGTGGTTTTCTTCATCTTTTGAGGTGTCCGTTAATTTCCGGTAAAAGCAAGATTCACGGAGTACTACTTTATTCAGAAGCTTCTTTACCTGTTATTCAAGCAAGTAAAACAAGTTAAAAAGATGGTAAGTTTTTTATTTCCTTATTGTGTTATTTTCACATATGAAAATCAATGGCATTTGTGTTCTTAGTACCTTTCCCATTCAAATGCTTCTACTTTTTTTAATAACTGTCTTCTCCATAAACCTAAAACTCAAATATATCTTTTGAAAACATTTGTTAAGAAAAAGCATAACAGTGATAGAACACTAACACATACACTAATGTATATGTAGAAAGATATTACAGCATATAGCCTGTAATTCTAACACATGGAAACTACCTAACAAAAGAGACTAGTTAAAGGCAATTGTGGTACATCTATGTTACAGAATGCTAAGATATCATAACAAGAAAAAAGTGGGGGGTGTTTGTGTGCCTGGGTGGCTCAGTCAGCTGAGTGTCAGACTTGAGTCAAGATCCCAGAGTCCTGGGATTCACTCCTGTGTTGGGCTTGCCATTGAGCATGGAGCCTGCTTATGAGATTTATTCATTCTCTTTCTCTTTCTCTCCCCACCCCCTACCCCTTGTCCTGCAAATACTCTCTTTCACAACAAACAAACCAAACAAACATAAAACAACAAAGTGGCAGAATGGCCACTACACATTGTTAAATGAAAAAAGTTGTCTAGGGGCACCTGGTTGGCATGACTCTTGATCTCAGGGCTGTGAATTCAAGCTCATGGTGGGTGCAAAGGTTACTTAAAATCTTGAGAAGAACAGAGCAGAGAAGAAAGCTGTTTATCAATAATGTATAAAATGGTTTTATGTGTTGTGTATGTGTACATGATCATATGTACATGTATATGAGTTGCTTACTAAAAAAAATCCAGAGGACTGTATATGAGGCCAGAGGTATAGGAAAAAAGAGGACTTTATGTTTTTTTACTTCACACATTTCAGTATTTCTTGACTGTATTACTTAAAATGGCTTTTTCACTTTAAATATTCACAAGACAGATTACCTGAGCCCGAGAAAGATGTAGTCCAAGAGTATAAAGTATTTCTTCCAAATCCTTTTCAAGAAGGTAACCACAATGGCTTTGATCAAAATAAACAAATGCCATTAACAAATCCCTGTTAATTGTGATCATCTGAGTCTTTTCTTTTTCCTAAAGAAAATGCAGAAGATAACAGTAAAAAGTGAGAAATTGAGTGTGTCCATTAACAGCAAAAATCAGAAAATAACTTTGCCTCACGTTAGAAATTAAAATGAGTCGATCTGGTTTATATGTATGGGAGAAACGAATAAGACATACCAGTTTATCTGACATAACATAAATAGCAAAATACAATTGGCTGAATTTTGCTCCAAGTTGTAATAGATATACAAGGACCAATAAACTTCATGACAATGTTATGCCTAAGAAATCTGGATTATGTGAGAAATGGAAATTATTATATTATAAAGAACACAGTATCCAATAAATACCTTATCTTTAGACGGCCTCTCCTTGCAGTACCTGTTGATATCTCTTTTGTCGTCTCGTTTGTTTATTTCTTCCTCATCCCGATCTATAAAATCAATACAACAGCAGAACACTCATTAATACATATATATCCAACTATTACAGAGACCAAAAATAGTTTTCTATTACTTATTAGCTTTCAAAAGACCTAGGGGCAAAAAAAAAAAAAAAATTGTATGAATAAAAATGGTTTGGAATTTATAAGAAAGAATTATAAAGAGTAATGGGTGCCTGGCTGGTTCAATCAGTGGAGCATGTGACTCCTGATCTCAGGGATGTAAGTTTGAGTCCTATGCTGGGTGTAGAGATTACTTAAAGGAAAAATATTCAGCACAGTAAAACTAATTGCAAATAGATAACTGCAAAATAAAACTGAATATCTGAGATGTTAAGATAATTTAGAAGACTGGGGCGCCTCAGTGGCTCAGTCGGTTAAACATCTAACTTCGGCTCAGGTCATGATCTCACAATTTCTAAGTTCAAACCCTGCATCCCGCTCTGTGCTGACAGCTAGCTCAGAGCCTGGAGCTTGTCTTTGGAATCTGTGTCTCCTTCTCTCTCTGATCCTCCACTCCTCAAACTGTCTCTCTCTCTCAGAAATAAAAAAAATTAAAAAAAAAAAAAGATAATTTAGAAGACCTAACTACAGTGTTAATATCCAGAATTTGCTGACATTTACATTATCTGTTCCACAGTAAGAGATGGGAACTTGGAAAAATCATTCTTTTTGTTTTAAAAGATTTTCTTTTCTTAAATTTTTTTATATTTTAGAGAGAGAGGGAGCACGAACTAGGGAGAGAGCAGAGGAAGAGACAATCTCAAGCAGGCTCCATGACCAGCACAGAGCCTGCTGTGGGGTTCGATCTCAGGACCCCGGGATCATGACCTGAAGTGAAATCAAGTTGGGATACTCAACAGACTGAGCACCCAGGCACCCATCCCAATTTAGTTTTTTAAAAAAGATTTTATTTTTAATAATCTTCATACCCAACGAACCCACAATCCCAAGATCAAGAGTCACATGCTTCACTAACTGAGGCAGCTAAATGCCCCTGATTTGTACACTTAAAAAAAGTTTATTTATTTATTTTTAAGAAATCTCTACACTCCAAACAGGGCTCAAACTCAGGACCCCAAGATCAAGAGTCACATGCTTCACTAACTGAGGCAGCTAAATGCCCCTGATTTGTACACTTAAAAAAAGTTTATTTATTTATTTTTAAGAAATCTCTACACTCCAAACAGGGCTCAAACTCAGGACCCCAAGATCAAGAGTCACATGCTCTTGTAACTGAACCAGCCAGGCACCCGAACTATACTCCAAATTTTAAATGGATGAATCACTTAGTATGTGAAAGTATCTCAATAAAGCCATTATTGTAAAACATAAATAGACAAATGGTCTAAAAATGGATTGGGGTGATAATTTCACAAATGAATAAAGTTACTAAAAATGATTAAATTGCACAGTAAAAATGAGTTTTGTAGTATGTATTAGCACCTCAATAAACTGTTTAAAAACAAATGTGTCCTGCGGCGCCTGGGTGGCTCAGTCAGTTGGGCGTCTGACTTCGGCTCAGGTCATGATCTCACGGTTTTTGGATTTGAACCCTGTGTTGGGCTCTGTGCTGACAGCTCAGAGCCTGGAGCCTATTTCAGATTCTGTATCTCCCTCTCTCTGACCCTCCCCTGCTCGTGCTCTTTCTCTCTCTCTCTCAGAAATAAATAAAACATTAAAAAAAAATTAAAACAAAACACAAATGTGTCCTTGGAACCAAACTATTTCACTCACATATACTATAGTATGGAACAGTTCAGCTGCTTTACAGTTTTATTACTGCGGGTAAACTAATTTACTACTAAAAGCTTCACTTTCCTCAATTATAAAATACAGAAAACAATACTCTCTGAGGAAAACTGTAATGACAATTTTTCTCAAGAGTGTATCATATACTATACAAATGTTTCCCTTCCTTCATTAATAGACACGATCCACCTTATTTGAGTATTTAACTTGAAAGCTGTCACTTTGAAAACTTTGACTCTCCTGGAACTTAGATTTTTTTTAAATAAATTTAAAGAGGGGCGCCTAGGTAGCTCAGTCGGTTGAGCGTCCAACTTTGGCTTCGCTCATAAATTTGAGCCCCACATTGGGCTTGCTTATATCAGCTGAGAGCCCGCTTTGGATCCTCTGTCCCCGCCCCAACTCTGCCCCTTCCCCACTGGCACTATCACAAAAAATAAACATTAAAAAAAAAAACACAGAAATGGACACTTAACAACTGAGCAAGCCAGGTACCACAGTGTGTTGGTATTTTAAAGGACACAGTGACTGACATCACCAAATTTCTGTACAGAAAAAAATGCAACAATTTAAACTAACCCCAAGAGTGATGAAATAACTCTTTACTCTAGTTGATACTACCTTTTATTAAAAACTTAATTTCATCAAATTGATATGTAAAAAATAGGCTCTTACTGTTATATGCTCCTCTAATTACTAAGATTCAACACCATTTTATACATTAATGACAGTGTATTTTCATTTTTTAAAAAATCACAATTGTACTTTACCGCTGGAAAAGAGTAGTCACCCAATTACATGATAGGATAATGAAATATAAAGGTACAGGGGGAAAAACCTGATGATATCATAAACAAGCGGCAACTCGAAACATTAGGGAAACCAAAAAATAACTCTAATCCTATCACCCTATTTGGCTTTGCAGTTTAGGATATTCATTCAAAGATCTATTAGACTATTTGGATATTGTGACTGTTTCAGGAACTTGCAATAAACATCAGCAAAGAGGAGAAAAAACTGCTCTTCCATTTTTTTAAAAGATTTTACTTAAAAAATTTAAAAATTAAAAAGTGTTAAAACACTTCTTTAAAGGGTTATTTTTTTTTAAGTTTTATTTATTTCTAGGAGAGAGAGACAGCAGGGGAGGATCAGAGAGAGAGGGAGTCACAGACTGAAACAGGCTCCAGGCTCTGAGCTGGCAGTCAGCACAGAGCCCGACGCGGGGCTCGAACCCACGAACCGCGAGATCATGACCTAAGCGAAAGTCGGACGCTTAACCAAGTAAGCCACCCAGGCGCCCCTAAAGGGTTATTTTTAAAAATTGAGTTTTGAGAGTGTGCAAGTGGAGGAGGGCAGAAAGAGGGGAAGGACAGATGATGTGAAGCGAGCTCCCTGCTGACAGGAGAGATAGCCTGATGTCAGGCTTCAAACCACAAACCATGAGATCATTACCTCAGCCAAAGTTGGATGCTCAACTAACTGAGCCACCTAGGCGCCCCTAAAGTTTATTTTGAGAGGGAGAGCACACACATATGCGTACAGGGAAGGGGCAGAGAGAAAACTCTAAACAGACTCCGTGCTGTCAGTGCAGAGCCCAATGTGGGACTCAAACCCACAAACTGAGAGATCATGAACTGAGCTGAAATCAAGAGTTGGACACTTAACTAACAGAGCCACCCAAATGCCCCTTTTAAGATTTTACTTATTTTTAAAAAATATTTATTTATTTTTGAGACACAGAGAGAGACAGAGCATGATGGGGGGGGGGTGCAGAGACAGGGAGACACAGAATCTGAAGGAGGCTCCAGGCTCTGAGTTGTCAGCACAGAGCCTGACGTGGGGCTCAAACTCACGAACTGTGAGATCATGACCTGAGCCAAAGTTGGATACTTAACTGACTAAGCCACCCAGGAACCCCAAGATTTTAGTTAGTTTTTTAAAATTTTTTTTTCAAATTTATTTCTCAGAAAGAGAGAGACAAAGCACGAACAGGGGATGGTCAGAGAGAGAGGGAGACACAGAATCCAAAACAGGCTCCAGGCTCTGAGCTAGCTGTCAGCACAGAGCCCAATGTGGGACTCGAACCCACGAACCGTGAGATCATAACCTATACAAAAGTTGGACGCCCAACCGACTGAGCCATGCAGGTGCCCCTGAAGATTTTATTTTTAAATAAAGATAAAAATTTTTAAATGTTTATGTCTGAGAGAGAGAGAGCGTGTGCAAGCGCGAGAGCGTGAGTGCCCACTTGTGTAAGCGAGCTAGTAGGGGAGGGGCAGAGAAGAGGAAGACAGGGAATCCAGAGCAGGCTCTGCACTATCTGCACAAACCCCAGCATGGGGCTCAAACTTCCAAACTGTGAGATTATGACCTGAGCAGAAGTCAGAAACTGAACCAACTGAGGGGCGCCTGGGTGGCTTAGTCGGTTGAGTGTCCGACTTTCGCTTGGGTCATGATCTCGCGGTTCGTGGGTTCGAGCCCCGCGTCGGGCTCTGTGCTGACTGCCAGCTCGGAGCCTGGAGCCAATTTCAGAGTCTGTGTCTCCCTCTCTCTCTGACCCTCCCCTACTTACGCTGTCTCTCTCTCTCCTAGAAATAAATAAAAAATATTTAAAAAAAAAAAAAGAAACTGAACCAACTGAGCCACCCAGGCTCCCCTTAAGATTTTATTTCATTTTTATTTTATTTTTAAATGTTTTATTTATTTCTAGGAGAGAGAGAGAGAGAGTGTGAGCAGGGGAGGGTCAGAGAGAGAGGGAGTCACAGACTGAAACAGGCTCCAGGCTCTGAGCTGGCAGTCAGCACAGAGCCCGATGCGGGACTCGAAACCACGAACCGCGAGATTATGACCTAAGCGAAAGTCGGACGCTTAACCGACTAAGCCACCCAGGCGCCCCAAGATTTTATTTTTAAGTAAACTCTACAACCAACATGGGGCTCAAACTCACAACATGCTCCACTGACTAAGCCTGCCAGGCATGCCAGCACTGTTTTTTGTATGTATTTTTGTTTTAAATTATTGTTTTTTTATTTTTTTTTTTGAGAGAGAGAGTGAGCAACCAAGTGGGGATGGGCAGAGACAGAGAGGGGGAAAGAGGATCTGATGTGGGCTCTGCGCTGACACCCTTGAGCCCAATATGGTACTCGAACTGACAAACTGTGAGATCATGGCCTGAACCGAATTCGGACCCTCAACCGACAAAGACACCCAGGGGCCCCTGTATGTATGTATTTTTAAGTAGGCTCCTTGCCCACCCAAAGCACAATGCACGGCTTGAACTCACAACCCTAAGATCAAGACATGAGCTGAGATTAAGAGGCAGAAGCTTAACCAACTAAACCACCCAGGCACCACCCCAACAACTTTATTCTTAAGTAATCTCTACATCCAACGTGGGTCTCAAACCCCTAAGCCTGAGATCAAGAGTTGCATGCTCTACATAAACACTAAGCCAGCCAGGTGCCAAACCCCTCCCCCACTTTTCCTTACTAGGAGCTCATTATGTATTCAACTAGGAAAAAGACAGTAAGTAAAGTAAGTAATTAGTATAGGAAAATGGGTTATAAGATCTATAAGTAGAGTAGAATTAGGATCAGGAATGTGTACTGGGGGGGGGGGTGGGGACTGCATTTTTAAACAGGGCTGAGGACAGGGTAGGCCTCACTGAGAAAGTGATAGTTGAAAAAAGACCTCAAATGAGGAGGAGTCAGGAAGGGAGATCTCTAGGAAAGAGTTTGCAAGTAGAAGGAACTGCCAATGCAAAGGTCCTAATACAGGGGCATACCTAATGGGTTCAAGAACTAGAATCCATTAGGTGCAATGTGCAAGCAGATAGAGTGGTAAGAGATGAAATTACAGACTTGATGTAGTAGTAGAGCCTGAGGTAGATGTCACTTTGGTTTTTAACATGGAGTTAAATGGAGACCCAATGAAGGAGACTGAAAACAAATAATAGAAATTAAAAAAAATAAATGAAATGACTTAAATTTTACAAAGGTAATTCTGTCAAT
Organism: Hyaena hyaena; assembly: GCF_003009895.1. Taxonomy (NCBI): domain Eukaryota; kingdom Metazoa; phylum Chordata; class Mammalia; order Carnivora; family Hyaenidae; genus Hyaena; species Hyaena hyaena. The sequence continues at coordinate 1,915,082 of NW_024080705.1, forward strand.
TGTGTTGAGAAGAGGCTTTAGATGAGAAATGAGTAGGCCAGGAAACCAGACAGGGAGATATTTATATATTTAAATGTTTATTTTGAGAGTGAGTAATCAAGCAGGGTGGTGGGGGGCAGCAGAGAGAGGGAGAGAATCCCAAGTAGACTCTGAAATCAAGAGTTGAAAGCTTAACCAACTGAGCTCCCCCAGATGTCCCCAGACAGAAGATTTATAAAAATAAACTAGGCAAGGGATGCCTAGGGGGTTCAGTCAGTTAAACATCCGTCTCTTGATTTTGGCTCAGGTCATGATCTCATGGTTTCTGAGATACAGCCTGTGTGGGGCTCTGCACTAGTGGCACAAAGACTGCTTGGGATTCTGTCTCTGCCTCTACCCTGCTTGTGCTCTCACTCTCTCTCAAAAAACCCCCAAACACTTGGGGCATCTGATTGGCTCAGTCAGTATGGCGTCCAACTTTGGCTCAGGTTATGATCTCATGTTTGGGGGTTTGAGCCCTGTGCTGGGCTTTGTGCTGACAGCTCAGAGCCTGAAGCCTGCTTTGGATTCTGTGTCTCCCTCTCTCTGCCTCTCCCCTGCTCACATTCTGTCTCTCTCTCAAAAACAAATTTAAAATTAAAAAAAATTTTTTTTAATAAATAAAATAAACGAGGCAAGGGAAACACGGCTTAGATTAAGGTTAGATTAGTGGAACAGGTAAGATATGGTCTGCTTCTGAATGTTTTTAAGATAGAGACAATATAACTTCCAGATTGAAATGGCATCATGACAAAAAAAAAGGAGTTTAGGGTGATTCCTAGAATTTAGCTTGAGCAACATAAAGGATGAAGTTGCCATCAAATTAGTGGGATAAGGCTGAGGGTGGGAGGTTTTTTGTTATTGTTATTTTTTCTTTTTTGGTGAAGGGGGGAAAGCAGGAGTTCAGTTTTAGCTACATTTTGAAATGTCAAATAATGGAGATATCAAGTAGTCAGTTGATAGGGGAATACGGGAGAGAGGTCTGACCTAAAACATACATTTGAGAATTGTCAGTATATAGATAATACTGTAAGTATTTTAATACTATAATACTATATAAGTCAGGAGAATGGATGAGAAAACCACCAAGGTAATTATACAGTAGAATAAAGAAGACAAGTAAGAATTGAGAGCTAGAGCATTCTGACATACACAAAATAATGAGAAAACAGTTTAGGGATTTAATTAGAACAGTGATAGGACCATACACAACAATGGGGGAAGGAAGGGAATAAGGACAATAAAAAAGGGCTAAATTCCATTGGACAAAGCAGGTAATGGAAGATAAATATAGCAATATTGCTATTGAGGTTATTAGGACAATTAAGACTAGATATTAGGTGGTTGAAGTGGAATATGATGTTACTGTTAATATTTTTAGGTGTGATTATAGAATTGCAGTTAAGAAAATATCTTTTCTCAGACAAGATGAAGAATTCTTACTTTCAAATGGATCAGAAACACACACAACACAAGACAAAATATTCACAATGAATGGTTAGATATGGAGCATTTGATGCACTATTCTCTCAGCTTCTTTTATGTTCAAATATTTTCATCAATGCAAAAAGTAAAATGCTGTGGTAGCAAGAAGAAACAGTAGAGGCAAATGAAAAAAATACCTTAAATAGTAATAATCTTCAGAAATATATACTATAGAAAAATTTCTATCCTAAAAAAGGATCTTTAGGGGCACCTAGGTGACTCAGTCAGCTAAGCATTCGACTTTGGCTCAGGTCATTAATGATCCAGCAGTTCTTGAGTTCAAGCCTGCTTTGGGTAATAGGTGTGCAGTATTCCCAGACAGACCTAGGTGTCCTACAGAAAAACCCTGAGTTGAACATAAAGGGGGTCTGGCTGGTGTTAACAGAAGGGAGGGCAGAGGTGGTGTAATTAGCCATGGAGAAAGCTGACTTGGCTGGTGTGGTATAACACAGAAGACAGCTTGTTTATTCCATGACTGCTTGTCCTAGGCAGAAAGTGCCTTTCAGGATTTATTTTTGAAGGTTTATAACGTATGTCCGGTTCTCAATTCCAAGAGTTTAATGAAGATCTATATAAAATGGTAGGTTCTACCTTAAAAAGAATCCTCTCATCTATTAATAAAACTAATAGTAAACATTCTTAATAAAAAATATTCTACTGTTTCTAACAGTAAATACGGTTTCTAAAAAAGAAAAAATATTAAAATTATAGATTGTGATTATATAAAGTCAAACTAAAAATGTATTTTTCATCCAAAGAAGAAATAAAGAAATTTGAATCATACCATCTTCTTCATCCTCAGCTTCTTCTGCTTCCATTGGATCATACTCATCCTGATTATTATCTTCTTCAGTTTCATCATCATCTTTAGAATCATCTTTTCTTTTATCTTCTTTCTATAATTTAAAATACTTTAAAATTAAGCACTATATCTGACCAAATGTTAAATGACTGAACCAAAGCCATTAAATTCATTAAATTTACTTAAAAATTAACATTATAAAATTTTCTAACTATACACTTGAAAAGTAAACTACCATTTACAATATATGTAAATAATCATTATGCGATACACCTTAAATAAGAAATAAACTACCAGAAACAAGTTCTAGATGTTTAAAAGGCTTAATTCAAATTTCTAATAGAACACTAGTATCTTTTAGTTAGGCCTTTACATTTCACTATTATGATGAAATTCATCATCATTTTTTATACTCTAGAAGACTAAATGAAAACTTCTAAATCAGGTTGCTGGCCATGAAAATAATTACAGACCTTCCTTTCATCTCTATCTTCTTTTTTATCCTTATCATCGCCTGATTTTCTCCGTTTGGGTTTTGGCTCATCAGTTTCATCATCTCTCTCTTCTTTTTTATCTTTTCTCTCATCTTTTTTGCTTTTCTTCTCCTTTTCTTTTTTGTCCTCCTTCTCAGGAAGAGATAATAATGATTTGTATATTCTGACACCAAAATCTCTTTGAAGCATTTCATTGAAAAGTTCTGCAAACAATGAAACCTATAAAAAGATACCAACAGTAATGCAACTTTAATAGAAATACTGACTATATCCAGCACAGTAATTTATCAAATGACTTGTCACATTAACAATTAACATTCACTAATAAGGAGAATTGTAATAATTGGTGTCAATGATGTTGAAGATTCTCAAAAAACTCTAAAACTCTTGTAAATATATGAATACTATATATTTAGTGTTTTTGATCAAATTTTAGAAAAAATAATTGTATCCCGAAAGATTTGAAAATGAGTAGAAAAAAAGGATTTCTATTTTACACAGCAATTCATTTTCATGATAAATGAATTTTATTCATTTACTTAAGTTTTTCTGAAATGCCTATTGTGTAACATAGACTGTTCTAGGTACTGGTGATATAGCAATAAAGAAAGCCGATAAAAGTCCTGACTCTAATGAGCTAACAATCAAGTGGGAAAGAGTAAAAGATAACCAAACCAACATCAAATTTTAAGAACAAACAAGATAAACACAGAGTAACAAGAAAGTGTAGTATAGTCAGAGAAGACCTCTCTGAAAAGTGAGGGAGGCAAGGAAATGGGCCATATAAATATCTAGAAAAGTGTTTGAGAAAGGGGAAACCAATTCAGAATTCTGAGTAGGGAGCATATATTATTATGTAAGTGTCCATGGATACTGGCATACTCATGAACCTAAAATTAAACACTAAATTTTCTACATAAAGATTTCTAAGGAAGGGCATCTGGCTAGCTTAGTCGGTAGAGCACACAAACTCTTGATCTCAGGGTTGGGAGTTTGAGCCCCCCACTGGGTGCAGAGATTATTTAAAAACATTAAAAGAAGAAAAATCCTAAGGCTAATTGTTTCTAATAGACTGAAAGGGTCCAGGACTTGAAATTGTTGAGCACAGCTCTAAAATATGTAATCTTGGGGGAGGGGGGCATCTCGGTGGCCACTGGATTGAGTGTCTGACTTTGGCTCAGGTCAAGATATTGAGCGTCCTAAGTTTAAGACCTACATCAGGCTTGCTGCTGTCAGCGCAGAGCCCACTTCAGATCCTCTGTTCCCTTCTCTGCCTCACCTTTGCTTGTCCTCTCTTGTACGCTCTCAAAAATAAACTTAAAAAAAAAATCATAATAAAATAAAATACATAATAATCTAGGGGTGCCTGGGTGGCTCAGTCAGTTAAGTACCTGACTCTTGATCTTGGCTTAAGTCATGATGTCACAATTCATGAAATCAAGCCCCACATGGGACATTGCAATGACACTGCAGAGCCTGCTTGGGATGCTCTCTCTCCTCTCTCACAAAATAAATAAACTTTAAATATATATATGTATAATCTTATTAAATATGTTCAGTATATTTGATAAAACACTTTAATCAGACTATTTTACTGATCATAAAGGATAATATAATGTATTAAAATTGACCTTATAATCTATTTTCTTTAATTCATACTCAGTCTTTATACATTTTAAGAAAACCAAAAAAACCCAAAAACCTATTATTAGTAAAATGATCATTAAGATGTTAAAAACTCCACTTTCCCTTAAAATTAGTTTAAACTAAATAACATCTCCCTTTGCATAAGTAAACTGCAAGAGGGATATCTTTTCCTAAGTTTTCTCTTTTCCATTACCTAGAGATTAAAAAGTAGTAATTAAAGGTGTTAAATTAGAAGAAGCTCAGAACAGTAACTAGAAGAATAAATTTTAAAATTATATTTATTTATGTAATCTCTACACCCAATGTAGGGCTCAAACCCACAACCCTGAGATCAAGGGTCGCATAATCTTCTGAATGAGCAGGCCAGGCACAACCTAGAAGAGGAGAACTGAAACTGAGGAGAAAACTAGCATTAATATTAAATCAGTCAAAGATTTGTAATTTTATGATAAATGCTTTTTCTTAATTATAGAATCTGTAAGGATTTTATTACCACTAAAAAAATTTTTTAAATGTTTATTCATTTCTGAGACACAGAAGGAGACACAACATTAGCAGGCGAGGGACAGAGAGAGAGGGAAACAGAATCCAAAACAGGCTCCAGGCTCTGAGCTGTCAGCACAGAGCCCAACATGGGGCCTCAAACTCACAAACTATGAAATCATGACCTGAGCTGAAGTCAAACACCCAACTGACTGAGCCACCCAGGCGTGCCATTATTACCATTTTTTAAAGTAACCTCTATACCCACCATGGGGCTCGAACTTATTAACACTGAGATCAAGAGTAGCATACTCCATCAAATAAGACAGCCAGGTGTCCCTCTCACAGAATATTTTTTTAAAAATTCATGTACCAGCCCCTCTGGAAAACAGTGTGGAGGTTCCTCAGGAAACTAACAATAGAACTCCCTTATGACCCAGCAATAGCACTGCTAGGAATTTACCCAAGGGATACAGAAATGCTGAGGCATAGGAGCACATGTACCCCAATGTTCATAGCAGCACTCTCCACAATAGCTAAAACATGGAAAGAGCCTAAGTGTCCATCAACAGATGAATGGATCAAGAAGATGTGGTTTATCTATACCATGGAATACTACATGGCAATGAGAAACAATGAAATCTGGCCATGTGTAGCAACATGGATGGACCTTGAGGGGGTTATGCTGAGCGAAATAAGTCAGGCAGAGAAGGACAAATATCATATGTTTGCACGTATAGGAGGATTAGGAGGAACTTGACGGAGGAACAAGCGGGAGAAGAAGGGCGGAAATGGTGGGGGAAAGGGAGAGAGGCAAACCATGAGAGACTCTTGAATGCTGACAAAAACTGAGGACTGGTGGAGGGGGGGGGGAGGGGGGGATGGGCATGGAGGAGGGCACTTTGGGGATGAGCACTGAGTGTTATGTAGAAACTAATTTGACAATAAACTATTTGTAAAAAAAATAAATAAATAAATTATTGGAATCAGAAAAAAAAAAAAAAAAAATTCATGTACCAAAATGACATCTACATTCTAAACAGATTAAAAGGAACTTAAACCAAAAGATATGTTAGGTGGGGAGGAAAAAAAAAATAAAGGATCATTTTGCTAATGAAAGCTTGTTTCACAAATTGCTTTGTTTCCAATAGAACAGCATTAGTTTGAGATTCATGGACACCATCTGTCAGATTTATAGTATATACTGCATAAGCAATAAGGAATACCAAAGACTAAATTTTTCATTTATTTACTCAAATTACTACTGAAAGTAAATATTACTATAAGAGCTATATTTATGGCAACTGGTAATAAAAACAAAATCGTATAGTTATAATATTTAAAAACACTGACTTACTGGAATCATTAATGTACTAAAAATTCTAAATATTATTTGTAACCTGTCTTGTACCATACCCAATAAGCATGCACTTCATGTTTTATAACTGTCTCAGTAATTCTCTATATTTGTTTTCAAACGTCTCTAGTCTTAAGTAATTCATTTTCATCTGTGGATAAGACATCTTAGGTCAAGTAAGTATGACTAACTTTTCCAATATAATTTATAAAGTAAAACAAACAAAACAAACAAAAAACCAATGTGAGGTGTGTTGATAAGATACAATAATTGAATACAATTATAATTTTTCACAGGCTATTAATTAATCAATATTTTAAAATATTTCACATAGCTTTATTTAAAGAATGAAGCAGTCATTTCTTTAGGGATAAAATTCTTCAATTATTTTGAAAAAATAAACTATATGTTGTAAATCTGTATAATAATGGTAAAAAAGAAATAGATTCAGGTTGGAAATAATTATCAATTTACTTACCTTACACCTCAATCAATTTTAAATCCTACTAATGATATTTTAATTCTAGAGTAAATAATAAAGCGTTAGAGTTCATTCCCAAAGGAAGCAATTAGATTTTATGTATCATGTGTCTCCTGAAAGTCTGATAAAAGAACACACCACTACTCATGAAGCAGTTTTTAAAAAAAATAATTATCAGAATCTGATTAAAGCTTTAGATCTCTTATCAATTTACAAGAGATACAGAGGCCAGAGGAACATTTAAACAATCCCATAGGAATGTAATCAACAAAAATGACTCTTTTAGGAAAATCAGCTGGTGTCCTCACACCCACCAAAGAAAAACTGCAAGAAAAAAAAACAACCCAAAAACAGAATCCATGAAAAAGGCCATCAAAGAAATTTAAAAGATATATTAACCAATCAAAATGTTATGTACCTTATTTAGATCACAATTCAAATGTAAAACATTACCTCAAATGAATGTTCTTTATTATCTTCTAATCTGTAGTCCAAAAGTACACTCAAAGACATAATGCTACAGTCAAACTTGCCACTCTTTGCAGCCCAGTTTGGATGTACTATGATGGCTGGTTCATCCGGCAATATGTATCTTCTTTCCCGACGCTGGCGTTCCATTTCCTCTTGACGTTTTCTTTCTTCTTCCTACACATTTGAAATTTTAAGTGCTGGTTATACACATACCATATATATGTATCAAACGCACGTCATGTAAAGAAAAAGGGCAAAATTCCCATGACTCCTTACGGTGATTATACCAAACATACGGCTGTAAGAAAGTTCAAATTTATTAAAGATACCAGTTTTTATGGCTCCTACTTTTCTTTCTTTTCAGTTTCTCAGCATACAAAACTGTCTTCTAAAGAAGGGGAAAAAACCCCTTTATTAACATTATATAAATCAGGGTACTCTGGACAATAGTGATAGTAGCACAGTTTCTAGATCTTCCTAAAATCCCCATATTAAAAAAAGAGAATAATCTCTATATCAAAACCAACATCCAAGTACATTCACAACAAAACAAAGTAAAATGGGATCCCCATAAACCCCAGTATACAAGTGGTTGGGAAAAAAGTAACAAGAGCCAAAAGACTTATGTTACTGGCATCTGTAAAGGGAGAAAGCAAAAGGAAACAATGGGGTTGTATGATGGATCTAACAGGAAAACCAGGGAGGAAGGGTTAAGATTGCAGAAGAGTAGGGAGACCCCCTAGGCTTGCTTCATCCCTCGAACACAGCTAGATAAATACCAAATCATTTTGAACACCCAAGAAATCTATCTGAGGACAGAGAGAACAACAATGTAAAACCAGAAGTGAAACAAACACCAGATCATGAAAGTTCAGCTGAGGATCTAAATCCCCAGAACGAAGGGAAACCTCAAGATGGAGATACTCCTGCCAAATACCAAGAGAAGGAATGTGGAAGAACCACCCCAGGAGACAAGCCACATGATGGGCACACATCTTTGACATCACCCTCACCTAGTGCATTTAGGCATAGGAGCACAAGTCAGATCTTGTAGGATCTCCCACCTTGCCTTCCAATTTGGTTTCAAATCCCTGACTTCCATTTATCTACTTAAAAAAAGCAACAACAACAAAATCATTAGGATATATACTTATTTTCCCACTGACTTTATTTGTTGTTAAAGTAAAATCTAAAATTAAAGTCAACGAAATGTGTGACTTTCTTCATCCTCCATTAATGATTATAACTGTCCATTCAAAAACTACACAAAGATAATGTAGTCCTAAATAGCAATCCAGCTTTAATTGTAGGGCACTGAATCACCTTGCAAACAAATTACAGTCACTATGATTTACCAACAGGTACTGTACTGAGTATTGTTGGGATTTCTTTTTGGCAAACTTATAACAAACCAGGTAATAAATTTAAGTCTTCATCGTTATGAAGAAAAATAAAATAAATAAACCTAAAATATCTTAAAAAAAAAAAAAGAACAGGAAAACAACAAGAGTCAATAGGCATTCACTGGAAAGTGAACTCAATTTTTTAACAGCAACTGAAACTAAGCAACATTTTACAACCAATGATAGTGGTACAAGGAGCCCATGTTAAGATCTAAAAGTGCCTAGAACATTCTACCTCTATGAACTTGCAAAGCTAATTTATACCAGGGCATCTTTCCAGCAAAGGGCCTCACACTGAGGAGGCATTTTTAGAAGCAGGATCAGTAGAACAGGGAGCAGGACAGCAACAACAGAGACATGGAAGAAGGTCCTGATAAACAGTAATAGAAGGGCAACAGAGATTGAAATCCCCAAAAACAAGCCATCATGTGTTTTGACAAAATAAGAAAATAACAAATTATAGAGTTTACTGAAGTTTTTAAAAAGCTATCTTAGGATACCTGGGGGGCTCAGTCAGTTAAGAATCTAACTCTGGCTCAGGTCACGATCTCATGGTTCAGGAGTTCAAAGCCCTACATTGCCTCAGATTCAGTCTCCCTCTCTCTGCCCCTTCCCCACTTGCACATGTGTGCTTTCGCATGTTCAAAAATAAACATTAAAAAAAAAAAAAAAAAAAAGAACCTCTTTCTAAGCAACCTCTTCTGATAAAATATAAGGCAAACTAAATTCACCTAAAAATGAGCCATAGAAAAGTATTCAGATCATGTCCTATACAAAGTTACTAAAAAAAAGGAACAAGGAGAATTATATCCCTACAGACAATGAAAGTGGACCTGAAAAACAGCAATATAGACAGATAAAAATCTTAAATTACTATTTTAAAGTGTGCTAAATAAGATTGAGAAAATCTTACAAACTATGAAAGAACAACATAAACAATTTTAAAATAAAAATAAGGTGACGGGGTGCCTGGGTGGCTCACTCGGTTTAGTGTCCGACTTCAGCTCAGGTCATGATTTCATAGTTCAGGAGTTCAAGCCCTGCGTCGGGCTCTGTGCTGACAGCTCAGAGCCTGGAGTCTGCTTCTGATTCTGTGTCTTCCTCTCTCTCTGCTCCTCCCCCACTCACCCTCTCTTTCCCTCTCTCTCAAAAATACATAAACATTAAAAAGATAAAAAATTTTTTTAAGTTAAAAGGTGATAAAATACAGGAAATGATCACAAAGAAAATATAGTTTCTGAAATTTAAAATAAACTGGAAGGAATACAAAAGCAAATACACTCAAGAGACCATGCCTTAAGCAAACAGAAGGCAATGGGAAAAAATTTTTAAATAAGAAATGAAGAAGAAAAGGATTCAAGCAAGAGACCAACACTGAAAAAGGAAAAAGGCTGAATATGAGATAACAGGATTCCTTTATGAAAATAAGGAGTAGAATACAAAAAAAAAACTATTACTTAGGAAAATGTGATTGCTGATAACAGTTTTATTCACAAGAGCCAAGAGATGAAAACAACTCAAGTGTCCACCAGAGATGAATGGATTAACAAAATGCAGTATATACATGAAACGGAATATAATTTAGCCTTAAAAAGAAATGAAGTTCTGATATATACTATGACATGGATGAACTTTGAAATCATAACACTAAGAGAACCAGACACAAAAGAGCAAATACTGTATGATTCCACTTACATGAGGTATCTAGCACAGACAAATTTGGAGACAGAAAGCAGAACAGAGGTTACTAGGGCAGAGAGGAAGTTGGGTATGGGGACTTAATTGTTTAGTAAGTAGAGTTACTATTTGATAAAGTTCTGGATGTATAAAATAAGGATAGTTCCACAACACTGTGCATGTACTTAATGCCACTGAATTGTACATTAAAAACAGTATAATGGTGATTTTCATTAATGTATATTTTACTACAAAAAAATTTTGTTAAAGAGAAATTTTGCTCACACACACAAAAAAAGATCTGATATTACATATTGAAAGAGCACACCATGGATCCGAGGGTAGTAACCCAGAATGATCAATATCAAAACACCATTCTGATAAAATGAGAAATGTGTGGGTCTAGGCAAAATGACAAGTGATCGTATCAGAGAGTAAATTGCCTTATCACTTTTTGACTGCAAAACTCTGTATGTCATAGAAAATACTTCATTAAAGATATTCAAAGGAATATAAATGTGAAAGATTTTATAATCAGCAAAACTGACTTTTTAAAAAAGTTTATTTTTATTATTTTTTAAATTTATATCCAAGTTAGCATACAGTGCAACAATGATTTCAGGAGTAGATTCCTTAATGCCCTTTACCCACTTAGCCCATCCCCCCACCCACAACCCCTCCAGCAACCCTCTGTTTTCTATATTTAAGAGTCTCTATAACGTTTTGTCCCCCTCCCTGTTCTTAATATTATTTTTAAATCCTTTCACTTATGTTCATCTGTTTTGTATCTTAAATTCCTCATATGAGTGAAGTCATATGATATCTTTCTCTAATTTTGCTTAGCATGATACCCTCCAGTGCCATTCATGTGGTTGCAATGGCAAGACTTCATTCCTTCTGATTGCCGAGTAATTGTGTATGGTGTGTGTGTGTGTGTCTATATATATACCACATCTTCTTTATCCATTCATCAGATGATGGACATTTGGGCTCTTTCCATACTTTGGCTATTGTTGATAATGCTGCTATAAATATTGGGGTGTATGTGCTCCTTCGAAACAGCATGCCTCTATCCCTTGGATAAATACCTAGTAGTGCAATTGCTGGGTTATAGGGTAGTTCTATTTTTAATTTTCTGAGGAACCTCCAAACTGTTTTCCAGAGTGGCTGCACCAGTTTGCATTCCCAAAAACTGACTTTTAAGTATAATATAGTCAAACTGTTACCAACATACAGAAACCTAAATATTGCTACCATGAGCTCTGAAGAATCTTCTAGAGATGACCTTCAGAGACAATGACAAAAGCACTAGTGGTGAGCATTAAATATCTAACTGTAGACCAAGACTAAAAGGGGATTTAAAAAGTACAATATGTAATGATACATGCTACCACAATTTATAGTACAACATACAAACACTGGGGAGAAGACAGGGATAGGAAAAGCAAAAATAACTTTAAACAAATGTCAATAGTAACATTGATGGTCTATCATTAGCACTGTATTAGTTAGTGCTATGTATTTGTGTGTGTGTATATACACATACACACAGGTAGATATATATGTGTATCTATGTGTATATATATGTGTATATGTATGTATATATAGATAGATATACATATATAGATATTCCTACCCACTGTATTAGTGCTGTGTATCTGTGTGTGTGTGTATGTATATATATATATAGTGTGTGTATGTGTGTGTATATATATATAGTGTGTGTGTGTATATATATATGTATAGATAGATATAGATAGATATTCCTACCCACTGGCCAAATAAAGATAATTTGAGCTTCAATAAGTTTAAGAATGGCAAAAAACTGAAGCCCATCAAATTCATTTAAATCTATAAATTCACAATGTTTAATGAAGAAAAAATTTTCTTAATGTGTATTTATTTTTGAGAGAGAGACAGAGTATGAGTGGGGCAGGGGCAGAGAGAGAGAGGGAGACATAGAATCTGAAACAGGCTCCAGGCTCTGAGCTGTCAGCACAGGGCCTGATTCAGGGCTCAAACCCACAAACAATGAGATTATGACCTGAGCTGAAGTCGACGCTTAACCAACTGAGCCACACAGGTGCCCATATTTAATTTTTTAAATGTTTACTTTTAAGAGAGAGCTCAAGTGATTGAGAATAGGGAAGAGGCCAAGAGCAAGGTAGAGAAAATCTGAAGCGGGCTCTGGGCTGCCAATGCAGAGCTCAATGTGGGGCTTGAACTCACAAACGGAGATCATGACCTGAGCCGAAGTCGGATGCTTAACCAACTGAGCCACCCAGGTGCCTCAATAAATTCATAATAATGTTCAAAAACAAACAGGTAACCATCATAAAACAAAATAGTGCTTGCTTCAGCAGCACATATACTAAAATTAGAACAATACAGAAAAGATTAGCTATGACCCCTGCACAAAGATTGCTCATATTCAAAAGGTATTCTATATTTAAAAAAAAAAAAAAAAAAAAAGGAAAGAAAACAATCAAGAATCAATCCTGCCTTCTTCTATATGAATTTACCAAGAGGGAAAACTATACCACTAGGTACCCAAATAAGAAATGAGGGAAATATGTGTAAACAAAATGGTAAGGATTTTCCAACTACCATTTTCCAACCCCTAGAGCTGCTAAAATCAAAATGTGAAAACCAGCTCTACTTTGCCTTTTTTCTATTCTCTCTGTCCTGAACAAGTCAGTTCTAAAGCAACTTCTCCAAGCAAAGCAGGTATCTATATAGAGGATGGAGGCTGGCAGGGAAGGAGAGCTACAATGGCCCAGAGCAGACGACCCCACCAGTTAACAGGTACTGACACAAATGGAGCAAGGAGCACATCCAAACGGAGACACAACACAGGGTAGGGAGTCAGATCAAAGTAGAGTAAATCCTGATAGGAGAGGGAATGCAACAAACAACTGAGCAAGTAAGCAAATACATTAAGTACAGTGGAAGCTACATTTCTCATTATTGGAGAAAGGAGTTAGGTATGTGGAAAAGGGGAAACTGAAATGAACTCTGGTGCTGGGAGTACAACTGGAGATGTTAGCATAAACTCATGACTTTCAATACATACACTGTAACAAATACAAATACATACGTAAGTATATATAGGTGTAAGTTAACATATATCTGTACCACAGCTCTATTCATTAAGAGGGGTTGTGAGCAGCACAACAATGATACGAGTGAGTATATCTTGGTTTCTAAGTATCATTACCATTCTTCACTAAAAGGAATAGCTTTTTATAGTTATATCTTAATAAAAGTATACACACACATATTTCCTGGGGAAATAGCTAATTTCAAAGCCAGGGCAGGGAGCGTACACAGTGAGATAGCAACACTGTTTGGTGCTGCAAAATGAGTTAAGTCCTAATATAATGAGGACATGTGAAAGGACATGGAAGCCAACTCAAAAGGGCTCCCACTGCCCAAGTGATATAGTTTCACTTTCAAGATAAGTATTATCTATTGAATGACGAAATCACAAAACTCTTAACAAGGTAATTCAACATAATCAAAAACCACTACCACATCCAAGAAATTTAACACTGCTTCAATATTAATATCACACCCATATCCATAATCAAATGGCTCCAATTGTCCCCAAACTACTTTTTATGACATTTTTTTTCCTATTCGGGATTCAGTCAAGTTTCGTTCAGTTATCATGTCTTGCTAACCTCTTTTACTGTAAATCATTTTTCTTTTTTTAAGTTTATTTATTTAGAAAGAGAGACAAAATGTGAGGAGTTGAGGGGCAGACAGACAGGGAGAGTGAGAATCCCAAGCAGGCTCCACACTGCTAACGCAGAGCCCAACATGGGGCTTGAAATTACGAACTCATGACCTGAGCCAAAAACAAAAGTTGGATGCTTAACCAACTGAGCCACTCAGGCATCCCTAATGTAAACGATTTCTCTTTGTCTCTTATTACATAGACATTTTTTGCGAAGTTCAGATAAGCTGCTTCATTCAACTTTTTACATTCTAAATCTGACTATTCTCTCACAATTAGATTAAGGTAAAAAGTTTTTGGCAGGAATACTTCATAAATAATGAGGTATATTCCAGAATGCATCACATTAGAAAACACATAATGTTGGTTTGTGCAATTACTAGCCTTCTAACATGCTTCTTCAATCGCTCTATTTCAAATTAAGAAAACAAATGGCAGGCTTATGCATCCAGGAGTTATTGTAAGGGCATAGGATGCAGTGCAATCAAACACACAGCTGTAAAAGCAGCAATATTCAGGGACAAGCACTTCACTAGAACTCAAATCTCTGAACTTAATAGCTCTGTCAATCAAATTCTCTCAAATATATGAATAATTTTTTAAGTTTATTTTTATTTTTCAAAGACATACAGAGAGCAAGTGAGGAAGGGGCAGAGAGAGGGAGACAGAATCCCAAGCAGGCTCCACACTCAGTACAGAGACAACGTGGGGCTTGAACTCACAGTGAGACATGACCTGAACTACAATCAGCTGTTGGGACCTGTAACCGACTGAGCCACCCAGGCACCCCTGAATAATTTTTTAAGTAAACTCTATGGTCAATATGGGGCTCAAACCCATGATCCAGAAGATCAAGAGTCACATGTTCTACTGACTGAACCAGCCAGGCATCCCAAATATATGAATGATGTAGCATTCATATTTAAAAGGGAAGATTAAAAATACATGATTTGGAAATAACTCAAATGTGTTTCAAGTAGAAAACAAAGTGTGATACAGTAATGTTATGGAATATTATTAAGCAATAAAAAATAACAAATTAGTGACATAACAAAATGGGCAAATCTCTAATGCATTATACTAACTTGAAGACGTCAGACTCAAAAGGTTATATAATTCCATTTACACCAAATACTGGAATAGACAAAAACTATAGGAAACAGATTACTGACTCTCAGAAGCTGGCATAGGGAGCAGAAGGCGCACATGGAGAGAAGAAAATGCTTACATAAGGGTACAGAGGATTTTTAGAGGGAAACAGACCTGTTTTATGTCTTAATTGTCATAATGGTAATACAGCAATATGCATTTGTCAAAACTGTATAACTGTTCACTAAAACCGTCGAATTTTACAGTTACGTAGTTGTATCTTTTTTTTTAATGTTTTAAAATGTTTTTTTTATTTATTTCTGAGAGAGAGAGACAGCATGAGCAGGGGAGGGTCAGAGAGAGAGGGAGGCACAGAATCTGAAACAGTCCCCAGGCTCTGAGCTAGCTGTCAGCACAAGAGCCCGAGGAGGGGCTCAAATCCATGAACTGTGAGATCATGACCTAAGCCCAATTCAGATGCTTAACTGACTGAGCCACCCAGGCGACCCCCCCCTTTTAAAAATAAATGTTTATTTATGTTGAGAAACAGTGTGCATGCAGGCCAGGTTGGGGTAAGGGGCAGAGAGAGGAGAGACAGAATCCCAAACAAGTTTCACACTGTCAGCACAGAGCCTGACCTGGGGCTCTATTTCAGGAAATGTGAGATCACAACATAGACACATTCAAGAGTCAGACACTTAACTGACCGTGCCACCCAGGTGCCCTGAGTTATATAGTTGTATATTTTTTTGTTATTTAATTTTTTTTTAATGTTTATTTATTTTTGAGAGACAGTCAGAGCACAAGCAGGGAAGGGCAGAGAGAGCCAGAGACACAGAATCAGAATCTGGCTCCAGCCTCTGAGCTGTCAGCAGAGCCTGATGTGGGGCTCGAACTCATGAACTGCGAGATCATGACCCAAGCCAAAGGTGGACGAGTAACCAACGAGCCACCTAGGCGCCCCTACAGTTATATCTTAATAAAAGTATATACACACATATTTTAAGAATTTCCCATAAACCAATATTATCTTTAACAGTGTATACCTCTTTATCGTCTTCAGATTTCCTATCATCTTCCTCTTCCTCTTCTTTTTCTGATTTCTCTAATTCCTTTTGTTCTTCTTTTTGCTCTTCTACTTTAAGCTGTTTTGTCAATCGGGCTATTAACTGGGATTTTAATCCTTTGGAACTAAGAGCTCGGCTTTCTAATTCTTTTCGGAGGTCATTTACCTAAATATGCAGAACATAGAAACACAGAAAAAGAAAATGGGATATTGAAATAAGGAACAAACTGCAATTATCTTTTCTTTGATTTTTTTTAAAACTTTGGCAAAAGGTACACTTGTTCAGCTCAGCACATGTTTGTGAAAATGCAAACTGATAGAATATTTTTAGAAAATACTCCGTAACATGTTTTAAGATGCTACACAAAAAATAATTCTGACACAGTAATTCTAATTTTGAGGAATTAACCCTAAGGAAATACCAAACACAGGAAAAACAAAACACTTTACATATTCCTTGTTAACAGTCCCTTTCTCAAAAAACGGATGAATCTAATGGATTAATCGAATAAAAGAATAATACCACATCAACTAAATAGAGGAGAGTATAGAACATTTAAAAATAATTACATGGGAAACACTAATATTAACTGAAAAGAATGAAACTACAACTTTTTAATACGTGATCAGAACCAACCAACCACAAAGCGTGTACCCCTAAAAAATAATAGAAAAACAAATAACAAAACTTAAAAGTGGTTCTCTGAATTATAAGCTTCAATAACTTTTTTCTTCAATTTTTCATGTATATAACAATTTTTAAAATAAGCACACATTACATTTATAATCAAAAGAAATACAAGTTTTAAAATAAGAAACTTAATGGTAAAGTCATTAGTTTGAAAACAAAGTCCTAGGATGCAGGTTTAAACTAATTACCTGTATTTTCTTTCTTTCTTTTTAAATGTTTATCTATTTTTGAGAGAGAGAGAGAGAGACAGCACAAGTGGGGGAGGGGTGGAAAGAGAGGGAGACACAGAATCTGAAGCAGGCTCCAGGCTCTGAGTTGTCAGCACAGAGCCGGACATGGAGCTCAAACCTGAGAATGTCAAACTCATGACCTAAGCCAAAGTCGGACCGAATGAGTCACCCAGTCACCCGTGAAGTCACCTTTTGTTTAATCATTATACACAAGCACATAAATGCAATATAGAATATTTATATAAAATTCTTGGGCTTGATTTTTAGTGCTTTTTATCTGATAAAACACTATCCTCATTCTCTATTTCCTATTCAGAGACTTAAAATTAAATGCCATCAATTTCAAAGTTACCTTCATTGTCTTTGGATCAAGTTTGGACCAATGGGTAGGAGTGGAAATTTCTTTAGCTTCACCGTCATCCTTCTCTTCTTCATCCTGATATACAAAGTTAAGAACATAATTACTATTCTGAAACCTTAAAATTATGGTAATTTATTTTTAAAAGTCTGTTGCTGATCTGTGCAAGGTCACAAATGTTTCAGATTGTCTTCTCCTAAAGTTATTATTTAGGCAAGTCCACGTACATACATTCTACCACTTTTAACTGATCACAAAGACACTCATCAGCCAATCAAAGCCAGATCTGTGAAACACAAAAGGGTGATAAATTACAACACAAAGGATATCAGGGATGCACAAACACTGCCGGTCTCCACTAACCACACAGTGTGTGATCTTGCCCCAATTTTCAAGCCACCCAAAGACTGATTTAGTCAGACCTTTCAAATGTACCAAAGACGATGCCACATAGCCTGAAATGTCAAATCTCTCAGACTTGTGGTTGTCCAATTTCAAATATCCATGACTAGAACTGATGACCGTGAAAGAGAAAATTTTTTAAATTTTAGAAAATGGCAAAATGTTTAAAATGGCTTAATACTGAAACTTGCTCAACAACTGGTCCCAGATTCCAGCAACTAGACCTATGATAAAAAACAAAATTCTGTGCAATTTAAGCACAACTGATTTTCCTTTGAGGTCTCAGCACTCTTAAAGTTACCATACTAGACAGATTTTTTTTTTTTAAAAGAAAAGAACATAAAACTATACTGCTGAAAGCTGGATTACCAGTCGCTGTTACCAGTTATGTTCCTCCATGTGTGTTTGTTATGTAGTGTGTGGTGTGCATTTGTGCCTGTGTTCCTGTGCCTGTGAGAAGCGGAAATAGAAAAAGGGATTAGCGTTCAGTGCCTGTTCTCCATCAGCCTCCTTGCGTTCACCCTGAAGCTTCTCGACCAGCTGCTGCTTGTATCCTCGGGAGAGGGTTTCCCACTCTGAGCGGGTGGGAAGGCAATGCCAAACATCCGGGAAAAATAAAACCACTGTCTCCACATGAGCTGGAACTGTACGCCCCTTGTGGGTCTCCTCAGGGCGATGGTAGCGAATCTCTGCAAAACGGTACCTGTTGCAAGGGAAGAAGCATGTTGGAAAAAAAATTCTAAAATACATTTTAAAGACCCTAGTTCACTTGTAGCACATCAAGTAAAGAAATTTTGCTGCAAGAACTTGAGGTTGCTCTAAAGAAAAAAAAATTATAGAAGCCATAGTTCCTCTTTTGGTACATTTGTACAATATTTTATGGTTAAAAGAAGAATATGTCCCCAAGGCATTTTCAAGTTTGATTACAGTGCTACCCATATTTTAGAGAATACCTGAAGAAGCTGGATAGCTGTTCAGATTTCATGTGCTAAAAAAAGAATGTTCTCAATTAAATCACAAGAAATATACTAAAAGACACAAGACAAATAAGCCTCAAGAGAAAATATGGCTGAACAAAAATAATCAGCAACTATATCATTTTATAACAAAAGAATTATAATGAAATGAAGTTCTCTCTTGACGATCTTCTCCAGCTATGCATGAAATGAAAAATATTTTCAACATACATCCAACTTCCAAAGTAAAGCATAACAAACATTTAAATAATTTTCAACTTATTTTGATTAGTTCTTAATCCTTTTTCCCCCAAACATTTTTGGCACCAAATAAACTTTTGCTACAAATGGGGATTTTCCTTTGAGATTACCTGCATGATCAAGATTGCTAAAATAAGGGTGCGGGGTGAGGGAGAGGCTGACAGATAAGAACATCTATATAAACTATAAAAACATATTTCTAATCAAAAGATGAATTAGTACTTACCATTGTGTGCATACACTTAGATCAATGCCTGTCAGAGCCTTACAACAACGAATAGCAGTCTTAATCAACACAGATGGGTCTTTTTCTGGGTCTGGTCCATCCAACGAAGGAGACCAGTGGCCTCCAATGGCCATGGCTTCATCCTTGCCTTTCATGCCCACTAAAAACTAATTCAAAACAAACAGTCATTTACATATATTATGCAACTTATCAAATTACAAATAAAATACTGGAAAAGGAAAGGTACAAACCTTTCCAATATCATTTTTACTACCTCTGGTATCTGTCAGTCAAGGAAGAGTTCAGTTCATCGTGTTCCACACTGCATTTCAGCAATGGAATAGGATTTATACATCATAACTCATCCTTCTAAAATATTTCTTCAGATAAAGAATTCTTTAAAGAAACAAGCTATAATTCACACTTCAACAGCATCCAAAGATATACTAAATCCACCACTAAGATTTTACTATGCTTCAAATACAAAACAAAAAATGACAGCTGAACTAGTGACATACAAATAAGATATATCTATAATCTGCAATGAGAAAAACATCTGTATCATTAAATTGAGTACCATAATACAAAAATTAAACTAATCAGCAAGTTAAAAATGTAGTGTTTAAAAAAAAATTATATATATATATAATCAGAGGTAAGCAAAGGAAGTATACACCTGAAGTTAAAATAAATGTTTCATTTTACCTTAACAAGTCTAGCAGGATGCTGAAATCCATCTCGAAGTTCTTGTGGATCTTCGGCAAGAGCACATGACTTATGATACAAATCTTCCATACTAGGACTAGCCATCAGCATTACCTATTATAGTCAAATAATTCAATCCTGTCAAAAGTCTAAAGTAATGTAAAGAAATGAAAAGCACTACTAATTATCCTTACATATTTGATATCCACAATTTCTTTTTTTACAAAAATGGAAAGTAAACTGCTATAACAGAAATGGTGTTAGATACTTTATGATAGAGTTTTAACTTTTCAAGGAATGCTTTTTGATTAATGTTCTAAAATAGCCAAAAACTATGAGACCATAAACAACATAGAGAATGTCACCCTGAAGACTAACATATAGGGTATTCACCAAAATCACGTTTTATCTGAGGATACCGGAAATTACAGAACATTCTAAAAAGCTCAATAAAATCAACTTCGCCTTCACATTTTTATGAGTTTCAAAATGTTAAAACAATAACCATTAATGTTACGTTTTAGGAGGTAAGGCAAAGAGAGGTTAAATTCAATTATTTATATAACCAAACATAATTAGGCAAGCAAGAAAAAACATAGCTATTCAAATGGTCTTAAATCTAACAACCACGTTATGAAGATTAATTCCACATTCTTAATATGAATAACTGCTCAGAAATTTTAGCACATAATACAAACCTTTGCACTGTATAAATGGTCAGCATCTGGCGGATCAAGAATGGCCATATTTTTTTCTAAGGATTCTACTTCTCTGTGCATTACATAGAAATTGCAGTAATTTCCCAGCTGAAATGGTCTTGATAAAGGGAAAGCATCCACCCATGTAAACTGAGCATCAAAAAAGTCACTAGGTATATATAAATTCTGATAACGGCGCCTTAGTTCCATCATGTCACAACTAGGACTGAAAAACAGATATAAGTAGTAAATAAATATAGCCTTAATATCGAAGATTACACAAACATACACTCCATTCTGAATCTAAATATATAACCTAACAGTTAAAAGCCAGCTGAAAATGATCAATTATTAATGGGCTACAGAGTCGCACAGAGGCATATGGGAACCTCATTCTCAAATTAGTGTACTTACAATTTACAGTAACCATTATCTAAGTGTTACCTTTACTTCTTTGCTTTTTGTATGTAGCTTAAAATTCATAAGAGACCCTTTGAAATAACTTCAACTCCACTTCCAAAGAAAATATGAACTAAAAGTAGTTCTGCCTTAGTTGAAACTGCATTTTCAAGAAAATTGTAATTAATATAGAATGGATAAAAAAAGGGACAAGACCGGTACCAAATAATGAGTACTCTTCAATCAGGTTCATATAGTATAAAAATAAACAAACCTTCATCTTATAGAAAGATCCTAGATCAAGCATTATTTACATTCATAATTAAGCACAATAATCCACATAAAAGCTAAATCCAAATGTTTTTTGCATTCTACATCCCTCTCTGTATTAATGGCAATGATCCATACCCGAATGTTTATTTAGAAAAGAGAATAAATTTCTTGCCTTTTAAATCTGGTATAATGATTTTTTTTTTAAGTTTATTTATTTATTTTGAAACAGTGGCACACTGATTTTTCTAAAGGATGATTTCCCTTTCACCTAAGAAGCAGAACTTGTAAACTAAAGGAACTCAAAGGTAAATCAGTCTGGTAAAAGAACAAAGAATTTCTATTAAAAGCATAACATAAATTGGATAACAACAATTTATAAGATGAAATGATAACTACATTGCCTTTTTTATTTAAAAAAATTTTTTTAAATGTTTATTTTTGAGAGACAGAGTGCAAGCAAGGGAGAAAGGGTAGAGGGAGGGAGACACAGAATCCAAAACAAGCTCTGGGCACTAAACTGTCAGCACAGAGCCCGTCAAGGGGCTCAAACTAAGAAACCTGAGATCATGACCTGAGCAGAAGTTGATGCATAACTGACTGAGCCAGCTAGGCACCCCTGACATTGTCCATTTTTTAAAGACAACTAACGACAAGAGTAAAAAATATGACTTAAATATTTATAGGAGTGCCTTCTTATTTGAAGCCTAAAAATAACAAATATATAATGATAAACCTGTCTGGTGTGGTTACTGACAAAATTATACTTTATTTGGATAAAATTCTATCAAAACAAGGAAAATGTGAAAAACAGATATTTGAGGGTTTTTTTAAGTGTTGCAAACAGAAAGTACGTAATAGTTTCTTAGTTTCCCATCACCAGAATTTTTGAAGTTGTGTTTTATCCTGTAAGATTAAAATCTAAAATAAAACAAAAGATTAAAGTACAAGTGAGTCATCATTTCTTGGCATACAGTTTCTTATAATTGGATTACTAGAAAACAATCTTGATTTCCACAACTATAGATGAGATGTAGAAATTTTAAAATCATTTTTATTTGTAATGGATTGATATGATGTTCTGGAAATTTATTTCAAACTGGTGAAATGAAACTGTGAATATCTAATTCGGAAGGAGAAAGTTGTCGATTTTATATCCTATCCATCAACTCTCCCCCAAAAAGGAGTATTGTAAACCAGAACAGAGGAGTTTAAAAGCAGAGCTGCTCTATTCAGTATCTTTGGGACTGGAGAAGTTGGCTACAGTGAATTTATAGGATATGTGCAGTCTAGAGATATTATTTATTTATTTATTTATTTGCAGTCTAGAGATTTTATTTTATTTTATTTATTTTTTTTTTTTTTAGAGATTTTAAAATATACAAGTAAACAAGAGTAGCCAAGTAGTACGAATTAGAATAGTTGCTCATTTGACCACAAGGCTAGGTGAACATCAACTACACAAAAATTAAGCAAAGTTCCCAAGCAGGATTTTTTTTGGCACTGAGCTGCTTAAGTCAATTATACTGTTCTACTCAATCTAGAACTGAATATATAGAAATTTAATTTTTTTTTAATATTTTTATTTATTTCTAGGATAGAGAGAGAGAGAGAGACAGCGTGAGCAGGGGAGGGGCAAAGAGAGAGGGAGATACAGACTCTGAAACAGACTCCAGGCTCTGAGCTGGCAGTCAACACAGAGCCCGACGCAGGGCTCGAACCCACGAACCGTGAGATCATGACCTAAGCGAAAGTCGGACGCTTAACCGACTAAGCCACCCAGGCGCCCCTAGAAATTTAAACTTTTGATAGACTAGTATTATGAATATTATTGTTTGATAAAATGCAGTTAATAACTTGCATGCATACAGCATGCATACATGTTATTTGGTCCTATGTTCAACAGCTTTAAATACTGCTTTTAATGATTCATTTTTCTTACTTTACGGTCAATTTGTTTTTTCCATTTTTTAATTTATCATATACACACCATTGCCAGTCTCGAGACCTTCAAATAATTCTTCCTTTCCCGTGGACTAAATCAGTCACTTTGCCAATCTGTCTTTTTATGAATTACGCTTTGTAGCTATTACCTAATTGGCCACCACATCCCACCCACCACCATTAAATATAGAATATCTACAACTGCCACAGATTGATCAAGTGCTTTAGACAGATACGTGAACTCAATTTAACCTTAGTAACTCTGCTAGTTAAATTTCCATTTTGCAGGTGAAACTCAGAAATGCTTGGTAACGCACCCACTACCTCTGATTTCAGAAGGCTGACAAACCTATTTATAGATATACACACATACGTAGGTTACCTATCTGTGAAGGTCTATGTAGGTCTATGTTACTATCATGCCCCATTATCACAGGTAACTTGAAATAACTAGTACATTGCCGTATTTTACTTCATCAAACACAATGGACTATGCAAGAAAAATATCACTGTATGTAACACATTCTACCCAATTATACAAAATTAGAAACTGGTAATTCAAGAAAACAACTGAAGGGCAAAGAACTTACCAATCTAATGAAAATTTTGAAAACTGAACTGTGTAACGTGGAACAACACGTCGAACTCTTCGAGGTGATCGTTCTCTCTCTCTCCGAGGAGATCTCTCCCGGGAACGTTTTCTCTGAGGAGATCTTTCTCTGGATCTACGTCTTTCTCTCTCCCTTTCACGACTTAAAACAGAATTTTCTAAAATTACTAATATTTCTCGTATTATTGAAGCGTTCTTCAATAAAATCAATACTTATTATAAGCAAGACTTCAAAATACTTTAATAACTTTTTAAAAGCTATTGTAAAATATGCGTAACACAAGCTTACCACTTCATCACTTTTGAATGTATGCTCCAGGGGCACTGTGCATTCACATTGTGCAACCTTCACCACTAGTAAACTTCTGCTTTTAAATACATACCTTCTATCATCTTTTCTGTTAGGCACTTGATCCCCTCTGTCATTCCTTCCTGAAAATCTGGATGGTGGATCTAATCTCCGTGCTGGTTGTGGCTGTGAAACTATACGGACAGGAGGCTGCAATAAACCAGCTTTAAAAGACACAGGAAAAAAATATTTTAACTTAAGTAAAAGCATCACTTAGTCACGTTTTTACAAACAGAAAAGTTGGCTAATATCTTAAGCTTTGTGGCTCAAAAATCATAGATACTATTTCTTTATCTGTATATACTTTCTACAATAGTTTAAAACCACAAGAGCTAAGGAACCATATAAAACCAGGCCATGGACCAAATCCACGGGCTGCAGTTTGAAATCCCTGATCCAGAGGCACCTGGGTGGCTCAGTTGGTTAAGCATCCAACTTTGGCTCAGGTCATGATCTCATGGTTCGTGGTTTTGAGCCCACATCGGGCTCTGTGCTGACAGCTAGCTCAGAGCGTGAAGCCTGTTTCAGATTCTGTATCTCCCTCTCTCTCTGACCCTCCCCTGTTCATGTTGTCTCTCTCTCAGAAATAAAAACCATTAAAAAAAATTTTTTTTTGAAATCCCTGATCCACAGACAGTAAACCAGAGTGCTGTATAGCAAGATATTCAGGGTGCCAAAGTATCAGCCAAATATTACCCAGAGAAAAAGAGCTCCTTATAATGGAGACCTATGGCAACCACTCTGACCAAGTAATCAAATTTAGCATCAATTAATATAAAAATCTGACACGTGCCTCCTAGTATGGTGCAATATGAATTACAAAACACCACATATAATGTGCTCTTGCAAAAGCCTTTAGATTTAACTCAGTTCATAGTTTATCTGACAGATAGAGGAACAACGTAAAACTATGGCAAGGAATCAAAGCAAATCCAGAATACAACATTCCAAAAGAATCTATAAGTCAATAAGCCCAATTTCTTCAAAAAGTCGACATCAAAAAGGAAGAAAGAAAAAGTGGGAAACTATTCTAGAATAAAAACACTAAAGTAACATAACCAAATACATTGGATAAAAGCTGATTGGCTTTTTGTTTTTCATTTTTGTTTAGGAAATAAAAATAACCTTGAAAAACATCAAGGAGACAGATGGGGAGATTTAAATATATTGAGAATACTTAAATGCTTTTTCTTAGGTATGATAATAGATTAAAGTTACAGAAAAATGGTCTCTTTTAGGAAGGGCATGCTTTATATAGGGATGAAATGTCAATGTCTGCTAATTACTTTAACTGATTAAGCAAAAACTATTTGTACACATGTACATACATAAAACTCAAAGTAAAATGTTAACAATTTTTACAAGATTATAAGTGATCACTATACTGTTCTTTTGACATTTTTATATGCTTGAAAATTTTCATTGTAAAAACTGGAGGAGGAAAAACTAGCTGACTTATGTTTCTTATATTAAGGAATCCTAGTTCCCAATGGAGAAGTCCCTACCCTTCTGCCAAATGAACTTAGTTACACACCAACTCTTCCGAAATCCTCATCTTACCATACTACTTTTCACTCTTCTTTTTTTAAGATTTTAAATAATCTCTCTACCCAACGTGGGGCTAGAACTCACAACCCTGAGATCAAGAGTTGCAAGCTCCTCCAACTGAGCCAGCCAGGTGGCCCAATTTTTTCTACCCTACTCACTGCTTCTGTAAGTTATCCACCAAATTCATGTGACATAACAGCACCAGAAACACTGCTTCCTTCCACCCTCCCACAGAAGCCATTATCTCTCCTTGAGATAATGACAAGGGAAAAATGGTATTTAACTCCCAGCTCACAAACAGAAAACAAAACCTTATGAAAAAGATGAAGAAAAAAAATGAGAGGGGCCGCTGGGCAGCTCAGTTGGTTGAGCATCCGACTTTGGCTCAGGTCATGATCTCACGGTTCGTGGGTTTGAGCCCCGCGTCGGGCTCTGTGCTGACAGCTAGCTCAGAGTCTGGAGGCTGTTTCAGATTCTGTGTCTCCCTCTCTCTCTGACCCTCCCCTGCTCACGCTGCCTCTCACTCTCAGAAATAAATACGACATTAAAAAAAAAAATTAGAAATCACATGACTGGGGCACCCTGCTGGCCCAAATGGAAGAGCATCCTGATTCTTGACCCCAGGGTCATGAGTTCAAGCTCCACATCAGGTGTAGAGATTACTTAAAAATAGGGGCACCTGGGTGGCTCAGTCACTTGGGCTTCCGACTTCGGCTCAGGTCATGATCTCACAGTTCGTGGGTTCGGGCCCCGCATCGGGCTCTGAGCTGACAGCTAGCTCAGGGCCTGTAGCCTGTTTCGGTTCCTGTGTCTCCCTCTCTCTCTATGATCCTCGACTGTTCACACTGTCTCTCTCTCTCAGAAATAAATAAAACATTAAAAATTTTTTAAATAAATAAATAAAATGTTAAGAAATGAATAATAAAACTTAAAAATTATTTTTAAAATGAAATAAAAATTAAAAAAAAAAAAAAAAAGAGAAAAATCACAGGACTAACAGTCATATACTTGGAAGGACCGAGAGCCTGGAAACAGTCTCACATTACCTACTAGGTGTAAGCCAAACATACCCTCAGACCCTGCAGTGCCACCTGACAGCATATGCCCCGGACATATATAGGAGGAGAAACCCATGCACATTCCTGAGACACTTATATAATTAGGACACTTACAGCAGAATTTTCCAAAATCAAAACTAGAATCAATTTAAACATTTACCAAAGAACAGATAAACTATACAATATTCATACATACAATATTATCTAATGATGAAAATGAAGAATGAGCCACATGGAAAACAAAGTATGAGAAACTGTCAAAACATAACATTGAATAAATTAAGTCCTCTAAAACAAATTTTATTATATAAATGGAATCACACACGATGTAATATTCAAAAACAAAGCTAAACTATGTTATGCGGACATGCATAGTTTAGAGGGTAAACTATTAAAAAAGAGTAAACTAGCAATTTTATTTTTTTAATGCAGTGATGGTGCAGGTATTCATTTAAGAACTCATTACACTATTATCTCTTTAATATTCTAAGTGAGAAAATGCCACAATTACACTTAAAAAAAAATACGAATTAAGTAGTCTTATGTTAAGCCAAGGCTATCTTTGTTAACGCTGGTTCAGTAAAAAAAAAAAAAAAAAAGTCCAAATTTGCAAAGGAAAATGTAAAACACAGCTCAATTATTTCACGCACCACAGTTCAATGAAGTACTACCACTAGACAACATATATATATATATATATATACATACACACACACACACACACACACACACACATAAAATGTTATATTTATATGACATTTTCTTCCATTACAGGTAAAACACAAATAAAGGGGGCGCCTGGGTGGTTCAGTTGGTTGAGTGTCTGACTTCAGCTCAGGTCATGATCTCACGGCTCGTGGGTTCGAGCCCTGCGTCGGGCTTTGTGCTGACAACTTAGATCCTGGAGCCTGCTTCTGATTCATTCTCTCTCTCTCTCTCTCTCTCTGTGTCTCTGGCCTTCTCTCACTCGTGATCTCTCACTCTCAAAAATAAATAAAACATTAAAAAAAAGAAAACACCAATAAAGGGACAGGGGATTGATTAATAATGCTAACGTTTATGTTAAGTTCACAAAGAGCAGGTCTTTCTGCAAAAGCAATAAAATAAAAATACTCCTAAACAGGTATAAAAGTAGAATTGGTCTACACTTACACTTCCTTTCAAGTATTCTGGAAATTCCTGCCTTTTTATAATTAAAAGCATGTTCTCTTTATTTTAACAACTAAAGAGTTGTGAAAGTTATGTATGAGTCTGAAACAGAAATGGAACACTGCATATAATACCTTTCTGCTGCGGCTGCTGTAATAAAGGCTGTGGCTGAGTCTGCAATAACGGTGTAATAGAAGCCGCTGAAATCTGCGCCTGCAGCAGTGACTGGGGCTGGGGTTGAGCCTGAACACCAAATGTCGTCTGTGGTGCAATTGGCTGAAGTACAGCAGGAGGAGTCTTCAGTAAAGGTTGAGTTTGGGATTGATTCTTAAGAAAAATTAAAAAATAAAATAAAAATTCTAAAAAGGAAGAAAAAACTTCAGTAATTAGAAGACTGAATCACCAAGTTTTAGTAATACCTAACTCAGTACTTTACATACCTGATTTGGTAGCGTCTGAATCCTCTGTGCATTCCATTTAAAAGGCATATTGGGATTATATGTAGCTTCAACCAATACTCTGTCACCCACTTGGGGGGTTTTCCCTTTGACAGCACTGGAAAAAAATTAAGTTAAATATAAATGCAATTAAAAGATTCTTCCAGAAAACATTTATATTTGTAGTATTTTAACTCAAGTAAGCTATCTGAAATGGAAGTCTAAAAAGCTCTTAAAAAGCAGATATACCTCCTACACTTATTTTATTTAAGAACTGATCATGTCACCCTTCCTATAAAAACACAGGGTTTCAAGTGGAAGAAATCATTTTCCACCTCATTTTCTCCCAATACTGTGTCCTTCCTTCGACAGTACATCTAACTTTTATAACCCAAGAGTAAGATTTCCTTGGGGCTGTAAAGAGATAAGAGAAATGAGATAGAAAATAGAAGACCCATTTTTTTAAATGTCATGCAGTAATTACATTTCCCAAAAAAAGTACTTCTAAGGCAATTCGTTACAAATATATTTGAAATATCCAAAGAAGGGGTGCCTGGGTGGCTCAGTCGGTTAAGCGTCGGACTTTGGCTCAGGTCATGATCTCACAGTTCGTGGGTTTGAGCCCCGCGTCGGGCTCTGTGCTGACAGCTAGCTCAGAGCCGGGAGCCTGTTTCAGATTCTGTGTCTCCCTCTCTCTCTGACCCTCCCCTGCTCACTCTGTCTCTGTCTCTGTCTCTCTCTCTCAGAAATAAATAAAACATTAAGAAAATAATAACAAATATCCAAGGAAAATCTTATTTCATGCAACCACCATCACACTAAAAAAATACTATTTTGAATAGGTTAGTCACTAATCATTCAATTTGATTCACTAATTTTTCAGATGAAAAATGCTTTAGTATATATTGTCCTTAGATATATCAAATAGAAGATTAATTTTAAAAGGCCTATGACTGGGACGCCTGGGTGGCTTAGTCAGTTAGGCGTCTGACTTTCGCTTAGGTCATTATCTCGCAGTTCCGCGGGTTCGAGCCCCGCGTCGGGCTCTGTGCTGACAGCTAGCTCAGAGCCTGGATCCTGCTTCAGATTCTGTGTCTCCCTCTCTCTCTGGCCCTCCCCTGCTCACGCTCTCTCTCTCTCTATCTCTCCTAGAAATAAATAAAACATTAAAAAAAAAAATTTACAAGGCCTATGACTAATTAAATCTCTAATCTTATTAAGTCTGCCCATGAAGAGTTGAAAAAATTAACTCACTCCTATAAAACATGTGTAATGAATTCACCATTAATTACCATGTTCAGTAACCAGAAGATAGCTTCACTTATATTCTCCATCAAAAAAGGCCAGATACAAATATAATACAAACTGGATGACTAAAAAAAAAAAATTAGAAATAAACCACAATCTTATGCCATTATTCAGCCTTATCAATATCCTTCATGCTAAATACAAGAAGGTTAGGCCACCTAGGTGGCTCAGCAGGCTGACCATTCAAATCTTGATTTCACCTCAAGTCACCATCTCGTGGATTATGAGTTCAAGCTCCGTGTGGGGCTCTGCCTTGATGATACAGTGCCTGCCAGGGATTCTCTCTCCCTGCCCTCTCTCTGCCCCTCCCCCACTTGCCTGTGTGACAGGCACATAAGCACTCTTTCTCTCAAAATAAACTGTAAAATAAATAAACAAATAAATAAATACAAAAAGGCATTTGTCAACACCTAAGTTAAGTTTACCTAAGCTGAAAGAATACATCTTCATCCACAAATCCGAACGTATCATGTAGTTTTGTAACTACACCTGTAAAAACACGCTGTTTCTGAGGTTGGGTTTGTTGCTGACTGGATCTGGGTGTTGGATATGATACAGTTATCTGTGCTGCAGGCTGAGGAGTAGACAGGCTAAGGCTTGTAGGCAGGGCAACAGCTGGCTATAAAACAAAATCAACATGAAATTAATAATTTGAAATATTCTAGTAATTAAGAATGACTACTCTAAGCTAACTCAAAAAGCTAAAAATAACCTATTTAAAATTAGGAAATACACATGAACACCTTAAAGATGAGATAAATATTTAAAAAAAAAATCTTAAAAAAAAATCTGCTTCAACATGAAGTTCTCTCAAATGATGTTTTCACAGATTGTTCCAAGAAGAGAAGATACCATAGGGAAACAAGTTTTAAAACCACTGCCTATATTAGGAGTGCCTGGCTGGCTCAGTTGGAGGAGCAAATGACTCGATACCCAGGTTGTAGGTTCAAGCACGATACTGGGTATAGAGATTACTTAAGACACAAACAACAAAAAAAACCTGTGTATTTTAGTCCCCTCTCACAAATTCAAGAACAGTAGTGTCATGAAACTCAGGAAAGTCCTATATAAGTGAAGTAAGTCAGAGAAAGACAAATACATATGATCTCACGTAAGTGTGAAATCTTAAAAAGCACAAAAAATTAACAGAAACAAGAGAACAGATTGGTGATTAACAGAGGTATGGGTAAAGGGAATGGGTGAAGCTGGTCAAAAAACACAAGTTTCTAGTTATAAGGTAAATACAGGGATGTAATATACAGTATAGCAAATACAATACTGTAGTGTATATTTAAAAGTTGCTGAGAAAGCTCTTAAAAGTTCTCATCAGAAAAAAAAATTTGTAACTATGTGAGGTGATACATATTAACTAAACTTATGATAATCATTTCACAATATACACAAATCAAATTATACTATACACCTTAAACTAATACAGTATTATATATAAATTATCCTTCAATAAAACTGGAACAGAAAAGAAAAAAAGTTAACACTTTCATTGATCTTTCCTGGCACAATCAAGCATGAATAACATATTACTGATTAAAACTTCTGTACATAGGGGCGGCTGGGTGGCTCAGCTGGTTAAGTGTCCCAACTTCAGCTCAGGTTAGTTCTCACGGTTTGTGGGTTCAAGCCCCGCATTAGGCTCTGTGCTAACAGCTCAGAGCCCGGAGCCTATTTCGGATTGTGTCTCCCTCTCTCTCTGCCCCTTCCCCACTAATGCTCTGTCTCAAAAATAGACTATATAAAAAAAAATTCTATATATAAATAGGAAGAAAGTCATTAAAAAGAAACAGTAATTCTTCAAGACAAACCATAGTATTTGTTTTACACCTGCCCAATAAGATAAATATCTTAATTTCTACAATTAAAAAAAAAAGTCCTATATACAGTGAAGGAACTCAACATTTCTCAAACTATGACCACAAAATTGTTTTCTCATGAAATATTCACATATTGTTAAACTATTATGTGAGTCCAACCAATATTTATCTTCAAACCCTGAAAGAAACACTAGAATACAAATAAAATTTTGGTCAAGTCTTCAGATATCTAAAATAAATAAAGTAATGGAAAACTAACCTGTGTTAAAAGGGTCTGCTGAGGTTGCTGTAACTGAAAATAGAAAAACATGATCAATCAAAATTGTTTCATAGATGCTTTATATAAAAACAATTCCTATTAAATGGGTACTTCATTTCTAATTAAGAAATAGGGTAAAAACTACCAGAAGTCATTAGGTATAAGGTTTCCTACAACTATTTCTTTTTTTTCCCTACAACTACTTCTAACTGTAGATCTAATATATAAGTAACTCATTCAATGGAGCACCTGGCTGCCTCAGTGAGCAGAGCATGGAACTCTTCACCTCGGGATTTTAAGTCTGAGCCCCACACTGGGTGCAGAGATTACTTAAAACATAAATTCTTTAGGGGCATCTAGGTGGCTCTGTCGGTTGAGTGTCCGATTGTTGATCTTGGTTGGCTGAGGTCGTGATCGCACAGTTCAGGAAATCAAGCCCTGCATCAGGCTCTGAGCTGGCAGTGCAGAGCCTGGTTGAGATTCACTCTCATTACACTTCCCTCACTCGCTTGGCTCTCCTTCTCTCTCTCAAATAAACATTTGCTTGATCTTACAAAAACAAAAACAAAAAACCCAACTAACTTGTTCAATAAAGAAACTGATCTTTTATCTTATTTCAGAAGAATAACACCCACAATAAAATCTCATGAGTCCCTAGACAGGAAAATTTCTAGTTCTACTACATGTTATTCACCATGCTACAGAAATCATTAAGTATCATCTATATGCTACTTGTATCAAAAACTTCATCCGGTATCTATTTGCATCTGGCTGGCTCAGTTAGTAGTGCATGGGACTCTAAATCTCAAGGTCCTGAGCCTGAGCCACATGTTTGGGTATAGAAATTACTTAAAAAATGTATCCTTGACTATCTACATGATATCCTTGATATCTACATAATATCTAATAAGGGGTAAATTCCCATAAATGAATAACTCACACAATCTAACAACAAAAACCAATCTTATTAAAAAATGGGAAGGGCGGGGCGCCTGGGTGGCTCAGTCAATTAAGCGTCCAATTTCAGCTCAGGTCACGATCTCACAGTTCGTGAGTTTGAGCCCCACATTAGGCTCTGTGCTGACCACCGGCACAGAGCCTGGAGCCTGTTTCGGATTCTTTGTCTCCCTCTCTCTCTGACCCTTCCCTGGTCATGCTGTCCCTCTCTTTCTCTCTCTCAGAAATAAATAAAACATTAAAAAGAAATTTTAAAAAACGGGCAGAGGATCTAGACATTTTTCCAAAGACATACAGAAAAGATGCTCAACACCACACATCATCAAGGAAATGCAAATCAAAACTAAACCAAGCTATTACTTCACACCTGTCAGAATGGCAAATTAAAAAATCCAAGAAATTAAGTGCTGGCAAAAATGTGGAGAAACCGTCATGTACTGCTGGTGGAATGTAAATTGGTACAGCTACTGTGGAAAACAGTATGGAGATTCCTCATAAAATCAAAAATAAAAGTATCATATGATCTAATAATTCCGCTACTGGATATTTACCCAAAGAAAACAAAAACACTAATTTGAAAAGATACATGTACTCCTGTTTGCCGTAGCATTTACAAACCAACATATGGAAGCACCCCCTCAACACACACATATACACACACAGGAATGTTACGCAGCCACAAAAAAGGATGAGCTTGTGCTATTTCAGACAACACAGAGAGACCTAGAGAGTCTTATTATGCTAAGTGAGATATGGCAGGCTGAGAAAGACAAACACATAATTTCACTCATAAGTGCAATTTTTAAAAAATGAATAAACAAAAAAGGAGAATCAGAGCTATAAACACAGAGAAACGATGGTTGATGGAAGGGAGGAGGTTTGGGCTAAATGAGTGAAGGAGATTCAGACTTCCAGTTATGGAGTGATTAAGTCACAGGAATGAAAAGGCACAGCATAAGGGGTCCCTGGGGTCTCAGTTGGTTAAGAGTCAACTCCTGATTTCGGCTTAGAGATCTCAGTTGGTGAGACTGAACCCCACGTGGGGCTCTATTCTGAAAGGGTAGAGCCTGCTTGAGATTCTTTCTCCCCTCTCCCTCTCTGCCTCTCAGACTCACATGCAAGCAAACATGCAAACTCCCTCTCTCTAAAGATAAACAGTAAAAAATAAAAAAACAGGGACACCTGGTTGGCTCAGTCGATTAAGCATCCGACTTTGGCTCAGGTCACGATCTCATGGTTCGTGGGTTCGAGCCCTACGTCGGGCTCTGTGCTGACAGCTAGCTCAGAGCCTGGAGCCTGTTTCAGATTCTGTGTCTCCCTCTCTCTCTACCCCTCCCCCACTCGTGCTCTGTCTCTCTCTGTCTCAAAAATAAACTATAAAAAAATTAAATCAAATTAAAAAATTAAAAAACAAAACCGGAATAATTTTTCATAAACTGTAGAAGTTCCTAGTTTACAGTTCTTTTACATTACATTTTACAATAATGCTTGTACAATCTTGCCAAAGACAAAATATGAATCACCAGTCCTAACATCCCACTTTCAGTTCCTCCATTTGGAACTCAGAAAGGGGAGGGATTCTGAAGAAATCATATGTTAAACATACTTTGACACCTACTGTGTTATAAAATGTACCATCAGATGTGCCTTGAGAATACTATATGTAACATTAAAAAAAGTTGCTGGCTATAAAAAAGTTTTTTTAAAAGCATAGCATAAGGAACACAGTGATGTTATAATAGCAATGTAACAAGACAGATGGTAGCCACATTTGCAGTGAACACAGCATGGTGTATAAATTTGTCACATCATTAAGTTATACATCTGAAACTAATGTAACAAATCTATGTCAACTATACTCAAAAAGAAAAACTCTGCCTAATAAAAGAAAATAAAATTAGGGGTGCCTGGGTAGCTCAGTGAGTTGAGAGTCCAACATTGGCTCAGGTCGTGATCTCACGGGTCTGAGGTTCAGGTCCCACATAGGTCTCTGTGCTGACAGCTTAGAGCCTGGAACCTGCTTTGGATTCTGTGACTCCTTCTCTATCTGCCAGTCCCCAATTCACACTCTATCCATCCCACCCCCCTCTCTGTCTCCCTCTCAATAATTTAAAAAAAAAAAAAATCACCGGCTATCTAATTCACATCTATCCCCCTAAAATGAGAAGCATTTGTCATTGTCAGATTTGTCACATGCATGGGGACCATAAAGGACCATACACTTTCCTGCCAATGGTAAAGGATAACATTACCAGAAAATACAAGAAATTCATGTGAAAAGAAAAATATTTACATTATGGAATAGAAAATTGACTTAAGCTGGGATAAAAGAATCTATGTGGGGTCCTATTCAAAGCACTCAGTTTACCTGGGGTTACCATGTATTAGAGGTTAAATCTACCAAATTGCTATTTTTTCTCTAAGTTAAGAATAAAAAAAAAAAAAAGAATAAACAATGGCATTTTTTAAGGCAATCACATTTGAACATTGCCATTTTCATATGGTTTAATCGAACACATAATCTTTAATGATATACTTCATAACTAATAAAATAAGTCTAAAAGTATTTTGAAAAGCAGGCAGACAACTTTGATATCTCTTGTCAAATTTTTATAAGTTCACATCAATATTAGGGGGATTCTATAACCTTCAGAGAAAATGCAATGCTTCTGAAGCCCCAAAGGACTTAGCTAAGGATGAAATTGGGGCATGGATCTAGGGATAGGACCTTATGGATTAAGAAGCCTAATGTTTATCCAGTGGTTTTGGATCCAAGTTTTTGGTCCTTCTCTCATATCTCCTTTTCCCCTCCTGATTCCTATACATCCCAGAAGCTCTCAACAACACTAAGGAAGAAGACTACCACTACTCTTGAAAAGCCTTGAGTGGGTGCTTAGGCTAGAACCTATCTAGATTCCAGCAAAGCAAACTCTTTTTTCCTTGACATGCCTCTCCTTGGGTTCACTTTTTCTTACCTGTTCCTACTATCACAGATATAAGACCCTATAGAACATAAGTATACTATAAGACTAGGGAAAGGGGGCCACATAAACTTGCCTTTACCCTACGTCAGGAGTTTTCAAATTGTTCAAATGTGCTATGAGAGTAGGAACGGGAAAATACAAGGGGAGGCTTCTACCCATTTAACAGCTCTATTTTAATATTTTATATATTGGGTTTCAATACACAATCTCATTCAGGGGAGAGAGGATTCTGTTGCTTTAAAAAATATATATAAAGGCTCAAGGGGTGCCTTTCATTCAGGGGAGAGAGGATTCTGTTGCTTTAAAAATATATACAAAGGCTCAAGGGGTGCCTGCCTGACTCAGTCGATAGAACGTGCAACTCTTGACTCAAAGTCCCACGCTGGGTATAGAGCTTATATTAAAAATAATAATAATAGTAATAAAATAAATAAAAATAAAAAAAGCTCAAAGTCAGTAGTCTATCTAGGGATTAGATTTCAAATGGGAAAAAGGACCTTTTCATGTTCTCATGGTCTAAAACAGCACAGGAGGGCTCGATGTTCCAGACAGAAGTACTGGGCCAATGACTCACTAAGAGAGTGATTCTTTCCAGATTATCCTCTGCATGCTTTCTTAGAAACATGTGACAAAAATGGCTGCTAGTTGAGGATTTGGATTTCCATAGGACATCCCTCCTACATCCCTCTCCTTGGAGGCATTCCTTTTTACCTACCTCATTTCCCTACTCCAAAAGAATTCAAATCATACATTAACTGAAAGGAAATAAAATCTACATAAATTGAATCTGGGACAAATGGCTTTTTTAAAATCAGTTTTTAATACGGAAAATATAAACTAACCTGCTGTTGCACACTATACAAGGCCTGCTGAGGTTGTGAATATTGCTGGAAAAAAATTTTTTTTCAAAGAAAAATATGGATGTTAGTTTTATTCATTCTCAAAAAATGATATACATATATACAAATACATAAACAAAATTACAGTAAAAAAAATTTTTCCTGAACAGCTAAACTTCACCAAAAACAAGCAAAAGATTTATAAGGACTCTCCATTTTAAGAATTTAAGAATTTTAACCACGCAACTGCGCTGCTCCATATATCTTAGGCATATATAATTTTCATAACCTGAAAAATAAACATAAAACCCCACAATGATTAAGCGTTTAAAAAATGAAAGTACCTACTGTGGGTACACAGATATGATAGTTTTCTAGGTCACATATTAAGAGCCAACAAAGGAGTACCTGGATAGCTGAGTTGGTTGAGTGTCCAACTCTCAGGTTTCAGCTGAGGTCCTGATCTTACAACAGCCCCATGTTAGGCTCTGCACTGACAGCATGGAGCCTGCTTGGGATACTCTTTCTCTCTTTCTCTTTCTCTGTCTCTCTCTCTCTCTCTCTCCCCCTCTCAAAGCCCCCCCCCCCCATGCTCCCTTGCTCTCTCTCAAAATAAATAAAAAAATAAACTTGAAAATAATGGAGCCTCACCTGTTGCAATGCAGCTGCAGCAGCT
The DNA here is from genome assembly GCF_003009895.1 of Hyaena hyaena. Lineage (NCBI taxonomy): Eukaryota > Metazoa > Chordata > Mammalia > Carnivora > Hyaenidae > Hyaena > Hyaena hyaena. The sequence continues at coordinate 1,952,437 of NW_024080705.1, forward strand.
GCAGCTTGTTGCTGCAGCGCGGCAGTCTGAGTTAACTGATAGTTCGCTGGGGTTTGGGTGGTAAGGCCCGCTGCTGCTAATGCAGTCTGCTGTGTGTAAATGGTAGGAGATGCTCCAAGGAGTGATGGCTGTTGAACACCCAACGCAGCTAAAATGAGATTAAAAAGGAAAGAAAAGGAAAACATTATTTGGATCCTTTCTAGAAATCCTCCATGAGTGCTTAGCTATAAACAATGTTGTAACTGCTTAGTAATAACCTAAAGCAGACTTTGAGTAATGCTTGTTAAATTTAACAGATTTGAGTACCATTCCAGATCCCAGTGGCTTTATACTTAAATGTTGATGTCTTGATTGAAAACATAATTTTATAAAATTAAACTACACAATGAGCACAACCAACCTTACCTAGAACAAAAATCTAAAGTACTCTCAAAAAGTATTTTTTGGAAAAAGAGCAGAAAATAAATTGTCTTATTTTAGTAATCTAGAATTTACTGGGTTTTTTTAAAACTATTTAAAACATTTTATTTATTTTTGAGAAAGAGAGAGCATGAGCAGGGGAGAGACAGAGAGAGAGGGCGACACAGAATCTAAAGCACTGAGCCTAACACAGAGCTCGAACTCACAAAACGTGAGATTATGACCTGAGCCAAAGTTAGATGCTTAACCAACTAAGTCACCCAGGCACCCTAGAACACAACCAACCTTATCTAGATCAAAAGTCTAAAGTAGTCTCAAGAAGTATTTTTAGGAAAAAGAGTAGAAAATAAATTGTCTTATTTTACTAATGTAGAATTTACTGTTTTATCTTCAAGGTGAGAATCATACATCACAAATAGTGTTATCCATCCTATAACTTTCTGCTGGACAAAATGTTCATGTACTTCTACTTTGCATTAAAGATTTATAAAACTAGGGGCACCAGGCGGACTCAGTTGGTAGAGGATGGGACTCTCGATCTCGGGTTTGTAAGTTCAAGTCCCATGTTGGGTGCAGATTTCTTAAAAATAAAATCTTAGGGGTGTCTGGGTGGCTCGTCCGACTTCGGCTCAGGTCATGATCTCACAGTGCATGGGTTCAAGCCCCGCATCCGGCTCTGTGCTGACAGCCAGCTCAGAGCCTGGAGCCTGTTTCTAATTCTGTGTCTCCCTCTCTCTCTGACCCTCCCCTGTTCATGCTGTCTCTGTCTCTCTCTCTCTCAGAAATACATAAAACACTAAAAAAAAAAAGCTGAAAAAAATAAATTAATTAAATCTTAAAAGGGTGAGCCTGGGTGGCTCAGTCGGGTAAGCATCTGACTTTGTTTTTTATTTATTTCTGAGAGAGAGGGAGACAGCGCGAGGAGGGGAGGGTCAGAAAGAGAGGGAGATACAGAATCTGAAGCAGGCTCCAGGCTCTGCTCTGGCTGTCAGCAAAGGGCCCGACGTGGGGCTCGAACCCACGAACTGTGAGATCATGACCTGAGCTGAAGTCGGATGCTTAACCAACTGAGCCACCCAGGCACCCCAAGAATCTGACTTTTGATTTCAGGTCTGACTCTGGATTTCAGCTCGGGTCGTGATCCCAGAGTCATGGGATGAGGCCACGTTGTTAGGCTCCCTACAGTGCGCAGAGCCTGCTTGGGGTTGTCTTTTTCTCTCTCTGCCCCCACTTCCCTTCTCTCCAATTCCTGTGCTCTCTCTGAAAAACAAACAAGCGGTTTATTAAACTAGGAAATACAGCAAAGCAACACTTTAAAATCGGTGCACTACTGTAAGGGACAATGCAACAAAATTAACCACATCAACTTAAAATTACCATTTGATTAAACCAAATTGGGGAAAGAATTCAGAAGAACAGATTTAGGTATGTAATTGTTTAATGTATGCTTAGACAGGGCTAAGATTTTACTTGCTGCTTTCAAGCAATTCCACTGAATGCAAAAAAGCTATCAACTAAACACTGCAATCTAAAAAAAAGAAAATAAAACAAAATTGTGTCTAGCATGCTATTATCCTTCCCAAAATTGGATCTTCTGGTACAATAACTAGTTTTCCAGGACATTAAAGTTTGAAAGCAAAAAAAAAAAAAAGGGTCCAAGGTTTAAAAAGCCGAAGAAACAGGGCAACCAACCGTCTCAGCTGGTAAACCATGAGGTCATGGATTCAAGCCCTACAACGGACACAAAGCTTACATTAAAAAAAAAAAGTTGGGGCACCTGGGTGGCTCAGTGGCTCAGGTGATTGAATGACTCTTGATATTATGCTCAGGTTATGATCTCAAGGTCCTGGGATGGAGCCCTGCATCAGGCTCTGCACTGACAGCAAGGAGCCTGGTTGGGATTCTGTCTCCCAAACCCTCTCATATGCACCACCTGCCTTTCAAAATAAATAAACTCTAGGGGCATCTAGGTTGCTCAGTAGGTTGAGGATCCAACTCATGGTTTCACCTCAACCCAGGGAGTCACAGTTTAAGGGATGAGCACTATGTCAGGCCCTGTACTAACACCGCAGAGCCTCCTTGGGATTCTCTCTCTCCCTCTCTTTCTACCCTTCCTCACTTGAGCGTGCCTGTGCACACTAACTCTCTCAAAATAAATAAACTTTAAAAAAATGTATAGGAAAAAAATTTTTTAAAAAGTACAGGAAACAATGAATTAAGAACATATTTTTACTCAGATCCCTTAATATGCCAACTAAGCATTATGAACCTCAAAAGATTGCCATAAAAGTAATATTTACTCATGGAACACGCCCTTTTGCAAAGCATCTTGCTTTTACCTGAAAATAATTGGGAAAAATGCTGCTCTATAACTATTAGCAAACACCCTCATACAAAGAACAGTATTTTGCTATACAAGAAGAGAACTGAGAACATTAATGAACTAAACAAAGCACCTAATCTAGGGGCGCCTGGGTGGCTCAGTCGGTTAAGCGTCTGACTTTGGCCCAGGTCATGATCTCACAGTTCGTGGGTTTGAGCCCCACGTGAGGCTCTGTGCTGACAGCCAGATCAGAGCCTGGAGCATGTTTCAGATTCTGTGTCTCCCTCTCTCTCTGACCCTCCCCTGCTCACGTGGTCTCTCACTCTCTCAGAAATAAATAAAAAAACATTAAAAAAAATTTAAGTAAAAATAAAGTATCTCTAACTTTATGTTAAAAAAACACAAAACTACTGATAGCCTACTGCTGACAGAAAGCCTTACCAGTAACATGAACGGTTAGCATATGTTGTATGTAATGTTATATGCTGTATTCTTACAATAAAGTCAGAAAAGAAAATCCTAAGGAAACTACATTTACAATACTGTACTTTTAAAAGAAAAATATGCATAAAAGTGGACTCACACAGTTCAAATCCATGTTGCTTAAGGGTCAATACCTGTTGGTAATGAAGGGTTCAATTGCTAGAAATTTATGGTAAAGAAATTTATATTCTATTGATTGTATACACCACTAGCTAGTTAATTCAAATTTTGTGAAACCACTGTGCATCTGGCTGTGGCTTTTATATATCTGTGATATAGCCTTTTTTGTTAAATTTTTTCTAATGCTTATTTTTTTTTTTTGAATGTTTTATTTATTTCTAGGAGAGAGAGAGAGACAGCGTGAGCAGGGGAGGGTCAGAGAGAGAGGGAGTCACAGACTGAAGCAGGCTCCAGGCTCTGAGCTGGCAGTCAGCACAGAGCCCGACGCGGGGCTCGAACCCACGAACTGTGAGATCATGACCTAAGCGAAAGTGGGACGCTTAACCGACTAAGCCACCCAGGCACCCCCTAATGCTTATTTCTGAGAGGAACAGAGCATGAGTGGGGGAGGGGCAGAGAGAGAGGGAGACACAGAATCTGAAGCATGCTCCAGATTGAGCTGTCAGCACAGAGCCTGAAGTGGGGCTCGAAACCATGAACTGTGAGATAATGACCTAAGCCGAAGTCGGACACTTAATCGACTGAGCCATATAGGTGCCCCAAGGGCTAAGTTTTCTTAAACCTTTAAGAACTATATATCATTTTCTAAAACATAAAATCAGTTTCATATGACTGAAAAACACTTGTTTTATAATATACTAATAGTTACTATCACTGCTGTATTTTAAAATCCTTATTGCCTTTAAACCTTGATGCTCTATCTTTTCTAAAAGAAATCAGGATTCTGAGTTTATAAAATTCAAAACCTCAAGCTGATGTCAGATACATCCTTTTTTTTTTCATGCTATGCAAAATTATTTAAAGCACTGGTTAAGCAATGATTCATCCTTTGAAATTTCCTATCAACTTGTTCAAAAAGCAATCTTACTATTTAGAAAGAAAAACATGAAGACATGAGAGATTTCTTCATAATGTAAGGATTTACCAAAGTACTTACACACCTAGTGTGTGTAACAAATCATGTGAACAAATCTTTTGTCATTCTTTTCAGATTTCACACAACTACAAAATCTCTGATGCTCCCATGTACGGACTATTTTAAAACTGAATATCTCATTGATCAATGCATTCTTGTGGCTTTCAAGGTTCTACTCTAAGCCCACAATGTACCCACTAATTAGAAATATTCATACCTTTTAAGAATAATAAATTAAGAATAAGAAACGAAGGGGGGGGAGAATAAGAAACTAAGGAAGTCAAATGTACAAATTTCCCTTTATAGAATGAATTTAAGTTGTGGGTAATGTTAAAAAACAAGAAATTAAAGCGCAACATAGTATTTTAAATTAACATATTCTAAGCATTGTATGCTTCTATGACTGTACTGTTTGATACATTAGCCACCGGCCATATGTAGCCATTTGAATTTAAATTAGTGAAAATTTGGGGGCACCTGGGTGGGTCAGTCGGTTCTCTGCCCCTCCCATGCTAGTACTCTGTCGCTCTATCAAAAATGAATAAACACTAAAAACAAAATTTAAAAATTGGGGAGCCTGGATGGCTTAGTCAGTTAAGCATCTGAATTCAGCTCAGGTCATGATCTCATGGTTCATGGGTTCGAGAACCGTGTCGGGCTCTGTGCAGACAGCTAGCTCAGAGCCTAGAGCCTGTTTCGGATTCTGTGTCTCCCTCTTTCTCTGACCCTCCCCTGCTCATACGGTCTCTATCTACCTCTCAAAAATAAATAAAACATTAAAAAATGTTTAACTAGCACTGAGTGTTATGTAGAAGCTAATTTGACAATAAACTATTTGTAAAAAAATAAAAATAAAAAAAATAAATAAAAATAAAAAATGTTTAAAATAAATTTTAAAAATTAAAAAATAAAATATAAATAAATAAATTAGTAAAACTTTGGTGTGCCTGGGTGGCTCAGTCAGTTAAGCATCAGACTCTTGATTTCGGCTCAGATCATGATTTCGCAGTTCATGAGATGGAGCCCCACATCAGACTCTACACTGTCAGCCCAGAGCCTGCTTGGGACTCTCTCTGACTCTCATCAGCTCGTGTGCATCTTCTATCAGTCAATTAGTGAAATTAAATAGAATTAGAAATTTAGTTCCTTAGTTACAGTAACCACACTGTTTTTTTAAATGTTTATTTTTGAGAGTGAAAGCGTGAGCAGGGAGGGGCAGAGAGAGAAGGAGACAGAGAATCCCAAGCAGGTTCCCCACTATATCAGCACAGAGCTTGATATGGGGCTCAAACTCACAACTGTGAGATCATGACCTGAACAGAAATCAAGAGCCTGACACCTAACCGACTGCGCTACCCAGGTGCTCCTCAAAGTAACCACCCACTTAAAGTACTCAACAGGGGGCATCTGGCTGGCTCAGTAGGTTAAGTGTCCCACTTCCGCTCAGGTCATGATCTCACAGTTCATGAGTTCAAGCCCCACATGGGGCTCTGTGCTGACAGCTCAGAGCCTGGAGCCTGCTTCAGATTCTGTGTCTCCCTCTCTCTCCTCCCCCACTCACACTGTGTGTATATCTCTCTCTCAAAAAAAAGCACTAAAAACTTTTTTTTTATTTTTTAATTTTTAAAAAATTTTTAATGTTTTATTTATTTCTGAGAGAGAGAGAGAAAGAGAGAGAGAGAGAGAGCGTGAGCAGGGGAGGGGCAGAGAGAGAGGGAGACACAGAATCTGAAGCAGGCTCCAGGCTCTGAGCTGTCTGAGCTGAACAGAACCCGACGCGGGGCTCGAACCCACGAACCATGAGATCATGACCTGAGCTGAAGTTGGACGCTTAACCGACTGAGCCACCCAGGCGCCCCTAAAAAGTTTTTAAAATTTAAATAAAATAAAGCACTCAACAGCCCTGTGTGACTAGTGGCTACCAAATCAGGCATTGAAGATATATATCCATCATAAAAGAAAGCTCTTCTCGTGGTCAGTGTTCTCTAAGAAAAAGGCAAAGCCTTAACTAATCTGTATTATATGGTTTTCTTACAATCTCTACAAAGATTAATACCCTTGAAGACAACTGCTATCCCATTCTTCTGAAGTCCCAAGGAATTGATAACTAGTGGCTATCGTCTCTTCTAGCTATTATTCAAATAATTGTTGGTCAACAATAATTTCCCTTTCAGGCAGTTGAAGACACTATTCATAATGTCCTATGATTTCTTCTGTCCTTAGTTGCCTTTGATATTCACCTGATTTTCAGTTCTATTTATTTCAAGGAGTCTTGTACGGTCCAAAGTTAATATTCAAGCTTTCAAGATTATTTCCAGGGGCGCCTGAGTGGCTCAGTTGGTTAAGCATCTGACTCTTGATCTTAACTCAGGTCATGATCTCATGGTTCATGAGATCAAGCACTACCTGCCCCTGCCACCTCAAGCGCACTCTCAAAATAAACAAACAAAACTTTTTTTCACTGTTACTTCCAATACATTTTCAGCTATAATAGAGTGAAATTATTTCCCAGATCGTAAAACACATAGTGCACGAGAAGCCACAGCTTTGCATAAACATAAGTTGCATGCTCAAGTTAGGACAGAGAGATGGGCCACTCACTGGTTGATAATAAGTGTTAATGATTCTCTCACTGAATAAGCACAGGTAAGGCATACTCAGAGTCTGAAGGGGGTAAATGAGCCTTAAAAGATTTTATATGTATTTTTCTTTACTCTTGAAATAAGGTTTTAGAGACTACCTGCTATTACACAGCACTAGTAGTGCTTAAAGAGGGTTAAGCCAGGGGCGCCTGGGTAGCTCAGTTGGTTAAGTGTCCGGTTTTGGCTCAGGTCATGATCTTGTAGTTTGTGGGTTTAAGCCCCACATTGGTCTCTGGGCTGTCAGCCCAGAGTCTGGAGCCTGTTTCAGATTCTGTGTCTCCCTTTCTCTCTGCCCCTCCCCAGCTCGTGCTGTCTCTCTCTCAAAAATAAATAAACGTTAAAAAAATTTTTTAATTGTTGTGATTATATACATATACAAATGCAAATATTTCCAGTCAAATCTATAAACTACCCCTAGTCTAGATAATTAATCTAAGGGCTAAAGATTCAATCAGTGGGGCACATGGCTGGCTCAGTGATCCTATAACTCTTGATCCTGAGGTGATGAGTTTGAGCCCCACATTGGCTGTAGACAGTACTTAAAAAGTAAAAAATAAGAGTAAATAAAAATAAATATCTCCTCAAGATTCAATCAGGGGTTGGCCAGCTATCTCTATCAATGTCTATTTATACACAGAAAACTGTTAAAACTTTTGAACCTAAAAGTTCTGGAACCAAATAGGAATGTCACTAAATACATAACACAGCACTTCAGCGAGGAAATGGAATAAAAAAGAAAAATATTAAGAACAATTATTTCACGGGTGCCTCGAGGGCTCAGTCAGTTCAGCATTGGACTCTTGGTTTCATTTCAGGTCATGATCTTTTTTTTTTTTTATAATTAATCCTTTATTTTTTTAAATGTTTTTTTTATTTATTTCTAGGAGGGAGAGAGACAGACAGCGTGAGCAGGGGAGGGTCAGAGAGAGAGGGAGTCACAGACTGAAACAGGCTCCAGGCTCTGAGCTGGCAGTCAGCACAGAGCCCGACGCGGGGCTCGAACCCACGAACCGCGAGATCATGCCTAAGTGAAAGTCAGACGCTCAACTGACTAAGCCACCCAGGCACCCCTCAGGTCATGATCTTAAGGTGCGTGAGTTCCAGCCCTGTGCTGGGCTCCAGGCTGACAGTGTGGAACCTGATTGGGACTCTCTCCGCCCCTCCCCCATCTGTGCACTCATGCTCCTCTCTCTCAAAATAATCCTTAACACACACACACTTCAGTGTGGAAGAAGTGAGATTTGGGCTGGAAAGACAGATCATCTTGAATACCATCTCAAAAAATTTTAAATGAATTCTAAAAGTACTTGAAGATACTTTTGCAGATGAGTAAGAGAAAAATAGAAGATATAATGAACCACAATTCTGATGTCCTAACATGGACTCTCTGGTAATGTTCTGTAAGACCTAAACAAATTTCTTCACCTTTCTGGGCCTCAAATTCCTTATGGGTTAGAGAAAGGAGCTGAGACAGAATCTAGCTAGGTTCCATCCAGCTCTGAAAAATTCTGTGATTTAGAAAGAAATTATGCTTTAGGAGTATGACATCTGACATATACATTGGAGCGGAGAGAGAAATAACAAGTAGCCTATGCAGTAAGTAAAAGAAGAAAGCAAATAAAAGCAACCAGAACTAAATAAAGGATAATAAACAAAGAGCAACGCCACCAAGTGACAGATGGGAAAAAGAACTTTTTGACTTAAGGATCTATGGTAAGCATCCTGGATTAGAGTTGGGAAAAGTAGGGAAAGGCCCCAGGCAAGAAACTCTGGGATATGAACTGTAAGCAAGAGAAAGCTGCTCTGACAGTTAATCAAACGTGAAGTGCCCCGGTCCTAAATGTAAAATAAGAGTATACCAGAGGCATTTTCAAACGGGAAAAAAAGCCCAGATTTGACATTTGATTGAATATGGGGGTAAAGAAAAAGAAAATCAAAGATGACAAATGATGACACCTAGGAGTTAGTAACTTTTTAAGTGAATATGCCCAGTAGTAAAATTAATCAGAAACAATTCAAATACAAATATTCACTTTTACAACATATTTCAACAATACATTTTGAGTATGCATCCTTTTACTTAAGTTTTACTTAAGTCATCTGCATGAATGCAGTGAAATTGTCCTGTCACTGCTCACTGAGAATTTTCAAAGTTAGTAAAAATGCCAGAAATATCTTTACTAGAAAATGAAATAGCATAGTCTTTAACTGAACAAAACTATGTTAAGTTATACAACAGAAAAGTAGCAATTTTTTAAAGCTATTTACTTTGAGAGGGTGGGGAGAGAATGCATGCCAAATGCAGAGGAGACTCAGAAAGAGGGAGACAATCCCAAGCAAGGCTGGAACCCAGGAACCGTGAGGATCATGACCTGAGCCAAAATCAAGAGCTGAAAGATTAACCAACAGAGGCACCCAGGTGCCCAAAAGTAGTAATTTTCATATTGCTCTCAAGAGAAAATGAGTCAGAAATATAGGCACAAAGATAAAATATTCAATTCAAGTTGAACTATTCAGTTAACCTTTTTCTGTTTCATGATCATCTGATTTATGGCAGTAGCCTCTGATACTAATACATGTATTTTGTTTTTTCAATAGAGTAAAAAGTGACACCTACACTACTGCCTTGATTAAGTCCTTATACAGCTTTGTGCAGTGACAATATCGTAGCCAATGAGGTTTATTCAAGGTGCAATTATTGTTGATTACGTCCTTTTATGTCCTTTGTTGAAATTTTGTCTCAAATTGTATTTGAAGCTGCCAGGAGAAAACTTAAGGCACTATAATTAGGTTACAGTATTCTCCATTGAGGGGCACCAGGCTGGCTCAATCAGCTAGCATCTGATTCTTTTTTTTTAGCTAGCATCTGATTCTTGATTTCAGGGTTGTAAGAGTTCAAGCCCCATGTTAGGTGTGGAGATTACTTAAAAATAAAATCTTTTTTTTTTTTTTTTAAAGTAGGCTTCATGCCCAGTGCAGACCCAACATGGGGCTGAGATCAAGAGTCAGAAGTTTGGGGCACCTGGGTGGCTTAGTCGGTTAAGCGTCCGACTTTCGCTTGGGTTATGATCTCACGGTTCGTGGGTTCGAGCCCCACGTCGGGCTCTGTGCTGCCTGCCAACTCAGAGCCTGGAGCCTGTTTCAGAGTCTGTGTCTCCCTCTCTCTCTGACCCTCCCCTGCTCACGCTGTCTCTCTCTCTCTCTCCTAGAAATAAATAAAATATTAAAAAAAAAAAAAAAAAAAAGAGTCAGAAGTTTAACCGACAGAGCCATCCAGGCATCACAAAAAATTAATCTTTAAAAAAATGTTCTCCATTGAGAGGAGATGTAAGACATTCTAATTGCCTGAGGATTGAAAATTTATCTTTTACAAAAATTTGCATGTCTCTAAAAATCAGATCCAATAAGATGATTAATCACAAATAAGACCTTAAGATGAAGGCAAGAAAATAGCAAGCTTTAAGGAAGCAGCCTGATATACAGCACCTGAAAAGTATACATTTTAATAAAAACAGTATCACTAGAGCATTCCATTTAGAGCCTACACCAGGAATTTTACAGGAAAGCTAAGAGTAGACAGATGCTGACAAAACACTTGCCTACTTACTGAAATCATGATATGTCAATAAAATTTGATTTTGAAAAACTCTGATTAACAGGTCTAAGATAACCCGCAATTTCCTACAGCACAAACACAAGTTCCATTTACACAAATCCCATTATTTATATTTGGAGTCTATAGCTAAATATGGAAAAGGAGACCTATATTTACTATTGACTTTGTGCTTGACATTTTTATAAACCCTTTGCTGTCTCCTTTGCTCAGCCTGAAAATAGAAACAAAAAGGGTATAACCTATACTTAAGTAATTACAATACAAATGTTAAGAGCTACAGAAAGTAGCTTTTACCATAACAGCTATTTTATTTATACAGATACAAATTTAAAACAAATTATATGCAGAAAAAGCAGGTAAAACACAGTTTACCAGCATACAAGTATATAACACTTGCTTCTGGACACACAGTAATTGCTAAGAATTCCTGTTTCATCAAAACTAATACCAGAGTCCCCATTATTTAACATAAAGAAATACCTGGATCTGAATTAAATATAATCTATAACTACTATTGCATAATATCTTCAGTTACTTGCAGAACTGGTCATTTAACCCCCTAAATGAAGAGAGAGTAAAATAAAAACGCTAAAATATCTACTTCTTTAAGGAGAAAGGTCACCTACATAACAAGATAATCATGTCCATTACATTCTAGAACACCCAAGTCAGAAGATTATAGTGTATCTATAACTGACCTTGATTACTAAAATAGATACTTTAAGTACATAAAACATGGCAAAGAACCATTATTAGAGATGTCATAAATATATATATACTCAACAGAATAAGCTTCAACTTTTCTGAACACTCAAAGAAACTCAAATTAATTCCATAGAATCCTTGGGAAACTTATTTAAGATTCAAACCATGAGTCAAGAAAATGGTGTTAAAAAAAAAATCTTCCTGCAAGCAAAGGAAAAAAGCTCACTGAAATATTTTCAATACGTTTTTGTTGACCTTATTTAGGAAATGTAAATATTCACTGGCTCCTTTTATATCTATTTATCTTTCTCCTTTGCTTGGAAAATTCTTTAGAGTTGGGTTTGTACTTTAAATTCAAACAACTGAAAAGCAGTCATATATAATTTCTCATAAAATATAAAATTTTCAACACATTTATTTTTAAATATAACTTGTGAATACTGACACCTTAACATGCCAAATAAGGTAACCTCTAATCAATCGAGTAGCTAACCTAATTAAATCAAAATTAATAATTTAATGTTTGGAAAACTAGAAAAAACTGTCCAATCTGCAGCATAAAACATGTTTTGCTAGTTGACCCATGAATTAAAAAATTTTTTTTAAATATTTATTTTTGAGACAGAGAGAATGAATTTTTAAAAGCTTCACAAGTAAAAGATACATCATTTGGGAACATTTTACAATACTACGTATAGCCTAATTCGCAGCTGTAACATGTCCTGCCCCCAACCCGCAAGTTTACAGTACTTGTGTTCAGTAGCCTGACCTGGCTGAGACACCGCAGTGGCTGTAAACTGAGTAGCCCATGGCGGATTCTTCTGTCCTCCAAATTGAGCCATGATGAAAGGGGAGGAAAAACCCTTCGCTTGTTTGTCTTCTATAGCAGCGATCTATAAACAAAGAATCCACATTTTAAACTTCTAAACTATAAATATCATGAAAGTATTATTTTAAAGAAATTTGTCAAGGACACCTTTGTAGATCACAGTATAAATAACAAGGTGTACACGAACGTCTGATATGCAGCAAAAACATTTTACATCAAGTAGCTCACCAAAAATACCCAATTTCAAAATATGACATTAGGGGTGGACTAGTGAGAAAGGCACTCTGTGACTACAAACTCACATTTCAACAGACGACCATGTGCTGTTATCAACCCAAGTCTTAACAAAAAGAATTACACAGATTCGGGTTCAAAGAAAATAAAGCCTGCGTGTTTCTTTTGGCAATGAGTTGGGGACTTAAAGTGGTAAAACCAATAACGGAAATCGGGACGAGACACTGAACAAAGGTATTTAAGACTATCATCTAAATAACGAACACCTTCTTACTTTCCCGGGATGGGAAGGGCCAAGGGGCTCCTTTTCTCTCCCCGTCCTCGAGGGGGAAAGACAGTTGAAATAACGGATGCCCCCTACAGAACCATCGCTGAGAACCCCCACCCCCCCCAAAAATCAGGCCTTTTGGCGAAGATCTCAGCCCGCGCACTCCCTCCTTCCCCCCGCCACTCAGGCCAGAGCGCTGCCATCCATCTTCCTCCGGCCCAAGCTCTTTGCAGGACGCTGACCATGGAAGACGGAATCTTACGTCTCACGAGACTGGGCGAAGCGCCAAGACTGGGGTATTGAAAGTCCCGATCCCCTTAACCACCGTGCGGAGCAGAGAGCCTCTGTCCCCCAAACCCGCGCCGCCGCCAGCCGCCAACCGCCCTGGGCCGGAGACCGGGAAGCTAAAGCTCAACGGCTCCGCAGCGAGGGATGGCGCTCGGCAACCCCTCTCTACCCGCCAGACCGAGGCTGAGGGGTGCTGGGGGCACCTGAAAAAACCCCGGGAGAGAAAAGGCGGGGGGAAAGGAAGCGGTGGGGGAGGGGCCTGCCGCGCGGGGCCTGCTTCGACCCGCACAAAAGGGACCGTGTCCCTCCCGCCCGAGTCCAACGAGAACCCCACCGTCGCTGGCCTACGGATGCCGTGCTACCAAAACAGTCGATCCCGGCCCTTCCGCGGATCCGAAAGAACGTTAAGAACCCCGGTTCTGCCGCCCGCTGCTCCACCGCGAGGACCAAACCTTCACCTGAATCGGGTCCCGGCTAACACCGAGGCCATTTCAAACCCGTCAGCCTTGGGCGCATGCGCCAACTTCCCCCTCTTCCTCCACGCCTCTCCCCTCCTCCTCATCTCTCCGAAGACGGCGCTTACGAGTTTACGTTCTACGTGCGCGCTCCCCAGCTCGCCTTCTATACGCTCACCGCTTTCACTACGCGGCTAGAACGAGAGCGCGCCTGAGAAGAGTTACCTGGGATTCCCATAACAATGAGCCGGCGGAGTCTCAGCGCCAGCTCTGAAGAAAACACTTTTGTTAGGATGGAAAGGAAAGAATCGGCGGTCACGTGACCCGAGCGGCTTGCCGCCATTTTGTGCTTTTTCGCCTTTTTTGTGCTTTTTTTCTCATTCAAGTCCTTGGAAGAATTAAGTATGTCCTATTCCAGCTTCCTTAATTTTTAAAAATTGAGACAAAATTCACTAACCATATAATTCACTCTTTCAATTATTTTGCACAATTCAGTGGCCTTCATTTTTTATTTTTCTAAGGCCCTTTATATAGTCATAAGTTTCTGCAACCATCGTCGAGTCAGCCCTTAAAAGAAACCTGTACCCATTAAGGAATCACTCCTTAATCCTTGCTCTCACCATCTTTCCACAACCACTAATCAGCTTTGTCTCTATGGATTTGCCTGTCCTAGATCCTTAATAGGAGTATATAATACATGTCCTTTTCTCATTAAGTTCTTCAACTTAACTGTTGTTTCTAATGTGAAATGTTGGGGGTTGGGAGTGAAAGGTCAAGAAAGAATTCTCGAGACATGTTTGATGCCAAAAGAGTCGTTTTATTAAAGCATGAACAGTACCCATGGGCAGAAAGAGCTGCACTGAGGTTGTGAGGAGTGTCTGATTATATATGCTTTCAAGTTGGGAGGTGGTTAGAGATAGCGAAGTCTCTAAGGAATTTGGAAGCAAGGTTTCCAGGACTTTGAGGGGCTAGATGTTAGGATAAGGTCATTTACTACTATCTAGTAAATAGTCATGAGACCCTTCAGATGTATATCAGTGGGCCATATGCTTGGAGGATGATTGTTCACCTATATCTTGGGGGATAGAGATAAAGGAAATTTCCAAGGGGATTTTTACAGGATCCTGGAGGTGGGGACAAAGTTAAGCTAAGTTTGCCTTTTGCCTCTAGCAAAGTATTAACATTTAGGGAGCTAAGCTCCTTAAAGAAGGTCACTCTGCCTCTCTTAAGTACTTGTGAATGGGCTGTAAGTTACAAAGTTTAATTTTTTTCTGCCATATTTCTTTTGCCTTTGTTCTCCACAGCAATTTCCAAGGTTCAATGTAACAAATATCAGTACGTCGTTACATTTTATGGCTAAAACTATCCCTTTAAATCGATATTGGCTATATTTTGTTGTTTTTCTTCCTCCTCCTTTCGTATATTCCCACATTTTGTTTATCTGTTTGTCAGTTGATCGTTTAGGTTGTCTTCACTTTTAGCTGTTAAAATAATTCTGCTGTGAATACTCAAGATTTTGTTTGAATTCTTGTTTTCAATTTATTTAGGTATATGCCTAGAGAATTTTGCATCACATGGCAATTCCATACTTAAATTTTGAAAAAAATTGCCAACCTGTTTTCACAGTGGCTACAGTAATTTACATTACAAGCAGTGCACCACATCTTCCTCAACCCTTACTTTCTTTTTAAAAAAGTTGTTACAGCTGGGGCGTGTTGGTGGCTCAGTCAGTTAAGCATCCAACATCTGCTCAGACCATGATCTAATGGTTCCTGAGTTAGAGCCCCACATCAGATTCTCTGCTGTCAGCGAAGAGCCCACTTCAGATCTTCTGCCTCCTTTTCTCTCCGCCTCACTCAGCGCAATCTCTCTCTCAAAAATAAAAATATTTGGGTGCGCCTGGGTGGCTCAGGCAGTTAAGTGTCCAACTTCGGTTCAGGACATTATCTCACAGTTCATGAGTTTGTGCTGGCAGCTCAGAGCCTGGAGCCTGCTACAAATTCTGTGTCTGCCCAGCTCTCTGTTCCTTTGTGCTCATGTTCTGTCTCTCCCTTTCTCGCTCTCACTCTCTTTTCTCTCTCTCTCTCTCTCTCTCTCTCTCTCTCTCTCTCTCACATAAACGTTAAAAAAATTTTTAGGGACACTTGGGTGGCTCAGTCGGTTGAATGTCCGACTTCGGCTCAGGTCATGATCTCACAGTTCGTGGGTTCAAGCTCTGCGTCGGGCTCTGTGCTGACACCTCAGAGCCTGGTGCCTGCTTCAGATTCTGTGTCTCCCTCTCTCTGACCCTCCCCTGCTCACACTCCCTCCCTCTCTCTCTCTCTCTCTCTCAGTAATAAATAAAAGCATTAAAATTTTTTCTTAAAAAGCAAATATATATTTTAAAAAAAGAAAAAAATTTTTGAAGGGGCACCTGGGTGGCTCAGTTTAGTGTCTGACTCTTGATCTCAGCTCAGGTCATGATCTTATGGTTTATGAGATCTAGCCCCACATTGGGCTCTGTGCTGAGAGCACAGAGCCTGCTTGGGATTCTTTCTCTTCCTCTTTCTCTCTGACCCTACCCAGCTCACATGCAAGCTCTCACTCTGAAAATAAATAAGTAAAAACTTTAAAATTTAAAAAAATGTTTTTTTCATGTTTATTTATTTTTGAGAAAGACAGAAAGACAGAGCATGAGTAGGAGTAAGAGAGAGGGAGACACAGAATCAGAAACAGAATCCAGGCTCTGAGCTGTCAGCTCAAACTCACAAACTGTGAGATAATGACCTAAGCTGAAGTGAGTCGCTTAATTGACTGAGTCACCCAGGTGCCCCCCCCCGACCAAATGTTTTTTTACTGTTTTATTTATTTCTGAGAGAGAGACAGCGTGAGCAGGGGAGGGTCAGAGAGAGAGGGAAATACAGAATCTAAAGCAGGCTCCAGCCTCTGAGCTAGCTGTCAGCACAGAGCCGGACGTGGGGCTCGAACCCACAAACCATGAGATCATGACCTGAGCTGAAGTCAGACGCTTAACTGACTGAGCCACCCAGGCGCCTCCAAATGTTTTTTAAATAACAAAAATAAAAATATTTAAAAATGTATATATACCAACAATAAATAAATAGATGTTGTTGTAGCTATCCCTACGTATGTATGAAATTGGTTTGATTGGTATCCCTAATGAGTAACAATGTTATCTTATTGGCTATTTGTTTTTTGGGGTTTTTTTTTGACAAAGTGAGTGGATGAGGGGCAGAGAGAGAGAGACTGTGGATCCCAAGTGGGCTGCCCTGCACTGACAGACTGATAGCAGCAAGCCTAATGTGGGACTCGAACCCACGAACCATGAGATCATGACCTGAACTGAAGTTAGACGTTCAGCAGACTGAGCTACCCCGGTGTCCCTCTTATTGGCCATTTGTATATCTTCCTTGCAGAAAAGTCTATTCGTGTCCTTTGGTTCCCCCTCCACCTCATTTGTAATTTTTTTTTGCGGTATAAATTACGTAACATAAAATTTATTACTTTAACCATTTTGAGAAGTGTACAATTCAGTGGTATGAAGTACATTTACAGTTTTATGCAGCTATTACATTGGTTCAGTTTTAAATTTGGTTGTTAGTCTTTTTGAGTGCTAAGAGCCCTAGTTCCGTGTACAAGATCTTTATCAGAGATATGATTTGCAGATATTTTCTCCCATTCTGTGGATTATCGTTTCAATTTATTAATAGTGTCTTTTCATGAACAAAACATGGATTTTTCTTGAAGTCGAACTTATCTATTTTTTTCTTTTTCTTACTTATGTTGGGGAGTTTTTATGCCTCACTTCACGATTATTCTGGCAGATCGAAGAATTAAATTGAGATGAGACAGATTAACAGAAGAAAAGTCAAATTTAGTTACATACATATGGAGCATCCACATAAACATGAGAGATTCCAAAAACAGTCAAACAAAATGAGGTATATATGTCATCCTGGACAAAGGAGAGGAGGTAGGGATCTGAAGCTTGAAAGGGAAGGAAGGTAATTCACAGGAAAAATATAATGAGTAAATATTTGATAAACAAATGATGGTTGGGCCATCCAGAAGCAATGGGACATAGAGATCAAAAAGGCCTTGCCAGGTTCCAGACCTTCCCTGTCTAACATACCTAGCTCATATTATACTACAATTTCCCACGGGGTGTCCAGTTGGCTTAGTTGGTGAATCATGCAATGCTGGATTTTGGGGTCATGAGTTTGAGCTCCATGTTGGGCATACAAATTACTAAAAAATTTTAAAAATTAAAATAACAATAATAAAAGCAGCACTTGGCTGACTCAGTCAGTAGATTATGGGACTCCTGATCTTGGGGTTATGGGTTTGAGCCACACATTTGTTGCAAAGACTGCTTAAAAATAAAATATTTAGGGAGTGCCCGGGTGGCTCAGTCTGTTGAGTGTCCAACCCCTCATTTTGTCTCAGGTTATGATCTCATGGTTTGTGGGCTCAGGCCCTGCTTCCTGCTCTGTGCTGACAGTGCAGAGCCTGCTTGGGATTCTCTCTCTCTCTCTCTCTCTCTCTCTCGCTCTCGCTCTCTCTCGCTCTCTCTCTCTCTCTCTCTCAAAATAAATGAATAAACTTGGGACACCTGGGTGGCTCAGTCGGTTAAGCATCTGACTTCAGCTCAGGTCATCATCTCAAAGTTCGTGGTTCAAGCCCCGCGTCGGGCTCTGTGCTGACTCCCAGCTCAGAGCCTGGAGCCTGTTTCAGAGTCTGTGTCTCCCTCTCTCTCTGACCCTCCCCTGCTCACACTGTCTCTCTCTCTCTCTCCTAGAAATAATAAAAAAAAATTTTTTTAAGGATAGATGAATAAACTTAAAAAATAAAATAAAATATTCATTAAAAAAACATTTATTTATTTTTGAGAGACAGAGAGAGACAGAGCATGAGCCGGTAAGGAGGAGAGAATGAGGGAGACAGAATCCGAAGCAGGCTCCAGGTCCTGAGCTGTCAGCAAAGAGCCTGCCATGAGGCTTGATCTCACAAACCTTGATATCATGACCTGATCTGAAACCAGACACTTAACTGACTGAGCCACCCAGGCACCCCAAAATAAAATATTTAAAAATAAAATAATATGGGTGCCTGGTGGCTCAGTTGGTTAAGTGTCTGACTCTTGATTTCAGTTCAGGTCCCTATCTCACAGTTTGTAGGGTCCAGCCCCATGTCAGGCTCTGTGCTGTTAGCGTGGAGCTAGCTTGGGATTCTCTCTATTCCTCTCTCTGCCCCTCCCACATGCTTGCTCGCTTTCTCTCTTTCCCTCTCTTTCTTTCTCTCAAAATAAATAAATAAACCTTAAAAAAAATAAAATAGGGCTGGATTTTGGCTTAGGTCTGATCTCACAGTTCCTGAGTTCAAGCCCTGTGCACAGAGTCTGCTTGGGATTCTCTCTCTCTCTCTCTCTCTCTCTGCTCCTCCCCCACTTGCCCTTGCTCAACCATGCTCTCTCTAAGTAAATAAATAAAGAAATACTTTTAAAAAGTCAATTGACCATACATGAATAGGTTTATTTCTGGCATCTATATTCTATTTTATTGATCGATATATCTGTACTTATGTCAGTACTATGCTCTTTTTTTTTTTTAAGTGTATTTATTTATTTTGAGACAGAGAGCTCATGTGAGAAGGGGAGGGGCAGAGAGAGAAGGAGAGAATCCTAAACAGGCTCCACACCGTCAGTGAAGAGCCTGATTTGGGGTTTGAATTCATGAACCATGAGATCATGACCCGAGGCAAAACTAAGAGTCAGACACTTAACTGACTGAGCCACTCAGGTGCTGCAGTACCATATTCTTTTAATTACTGTGACTTTGTAGCAAGTTTTGAGAATTGTGAATCTGCTAACTTTGTTTTTTTCAAGATTGGTTTGGCATTTCAAGGCATCTTGCAATTCCATATGAACTTTTGATCAGATTGACCAGTTAGGCAAATATGGTGGTTGGAATTTTTTAAATTTTATTTATTTACTTATTACTTTAAAATTTTTATTTTTGACAGAAATAAAGCAAGAGAGCATGAGATGGGCAGAGCTAGAGGAAGGCAAAGGATCTGAAGTGGTCTCTGCACTGACAGTTAATACCGGAGAGCCTGTTGCAGGGCTCAAACCCAGAAACCGTGAGATCATGGCCTGAGTGAAGTTGGATGCTTAACCAACAGAGCAACCTGGGTGCCCCTATTTATTTACTTATTTGTTTGTTTGTTTAAGTAATCTCTATACTCAGCATGGGACTCGAACTCACAACCCTGAGATTAAGATTTGCATTCTCTTCCAATTGAGCCAGCCAGCTGCCCCAGTGATTGGAATTTTGATAGGAATTTCAATGAATTAATTGACCAATTTGGGGAGTATTGCCTTCTTAACAATATTAAGTATCCATTTCACAAATATGGGATGTTTTCCCATTTATTTAGTTCTTCTTTAATATCTTTCATCACGTTTTAAAGGTTTCAGAATTGAATGTTTTGCTACTCCTTGGTTAAATTTATTCCCCAACTATTTTATTCTTTTTGATGCCATTATAAATGGAACAGTTTTCTCAATTTCATTTTGGATTGTTTATTACAAGTGCAGAGGCATACAATCGATTTTAGTGGGGTGTCTGGGATGCTCAGTCAGTTTGGCATCCAACTTCAGCTCGGGTCATGATTTCACAGTTCATGAGTTCGAGTCCCACATTGGGCTCACCGCTGTCAGTGCAGAGCCTGCTCTGGATCCTTTGTCCCCTGTCTATTCTCTGTCTCAAAAATAAGTAAAACATTTAAAATGCATAAATAAAATAAACATTTAAATATTTTTCAAAATTTCAAAATTTATTTTAGCATGTTGATTTTGTATTGTGCATCGTTGAAAATAATTTTTTAAATGTTTTATTTATTTTTGAGAGAGAGAAAGAGTAAGTGGGTGAAGGGCAGAGAGGATCCAAAGCAGGCTCTGCTGACTGCAGAGAGCCTGACGTCGTGGGGCTCAGAACTCACCAACCATGAGATCATGAACTGAGCCCAAGTCAGATGCTTAACTGACTGAGTCACCCAGGTGCCCCTGTATTTTACACCCAGGTGCCCCTGTATTTTACAACTTTGTTGAATAGTTTACTTGCTATAATTGTTGTGTGCATGTATGTATTCATTAGGATCATATATAAGATCATGTCATCTGTGAATTGAGATACTTTAACTTGTTCCTTTCCAATTTGAATGCTTCTTATTCCTTTCTTTCCCCCCCCCCCCCCTGCGTTGGCTTAATTGCTCTAGCTAGAATTTCCAGTACAATGTTGAGTAGAAGTGGTGAGATCAGACATCTTTATCTTGTTACTGATTGTAGGGGGAAAGCTTCAGTCTTTATTAAGTAAGAATTTAGCTGTGGGTTTTTCACAGATGCCTTTTATTAAATTAAGATGCTTCTCTTCTATTGCTAGTTTATTGACAGTTTTCCTCATGAAAGGATTTGGATGTTGTCAAATGGTTTTCTTCCATCAATTGAGAGTATCATGTGGATTTTTACTGCTTTGCATTAATATGGTGTGTTAGAGTTGATTGGTTTTTGTATGTTGCTCAATCCTTGAATTCCTGAGGTAAATCCCTTTTGGTTATGGTATATAATCTTCTTAAGACCTCCTGGGTTTGGTCTGCTAGTATTTTGTTTAGAAATTTTGCATATATGTTGGCCTGCAGTGTTCTTATTCATTTTTTTTAAGCAATCTCTATGCCCAGTATGGGGCTGGAACTTATGACCCTGAGATCAAAAGTCACATCCTCTACTGGCTGAGCCAGCTAGGTCTCTCTCTTCTGATGTCTTTGATTGGCTTTGGTATGAGAATAATACTTTGTTCATAAAAGCATTCCTTTTTCCTATTTCTAGAAGTGCTTAAGAAGAAATGGTGTTAATTCCACTTTATTTTTTACTTTTTATTAAAAAAAATGTTTTTATGTTTATTTATTATTGAGACAGAGAGAAACAGAGCATGAGTAGAGAAGGGGAAGAGAGAGAGGGAGACACAGAATCTGAAGCAGGTTCCAGGCCCTGAGCTGTCAGCACAGAGCCCGACGCTGGGCTTGAACCCACAAACCATGAGATCATGACCTGCGCTGGTCAGACGCTTACCCGACTGAGCCTCCCAGGCGCCCCACCATTTTATTTTATTTTATTTTATTTTATTTTATTTATTTTTTTTTACAAATAGTTTATTGTCAAATTAGTTTCCACATAACACTCAGTGCTCATCCCCACAAGTGTCCTCCTCCATGCCCCTCCCCCCCTCCCCCCCACATCCATCTGTCCTCAGTTTTTGTCAGCATTCAAGAGTCTCTCATGGTTTGCCTCTCTCCCTTTCCCCCACCATTTCCGCCCTTCTTCTCCCCCTTGGTCCTCCGTCAAGTTCCTCCTAATCCTCCTATACGTGCAAACATATGGTATTTGTCCTTCTCTGCCTGACTTATTTCGCTCAGCATAACCCCCTCAAGGTCCATCCATGTTGCTACACATGGCCAGATTTCATTCTTTCTCATTGCCATGTAGTATTCCATGGTATAGATAAACCACATCTTCTTGATCCATTCACCTGTTGATGGACACTTAGGCTCTTTCCATGTTTTAGCTATTGTGGAGAGTGCTGCTATGAACATTGGGGTACACGTGCTCCTATGCCTCAGCATTTCTGTATCCCTTGGGTAAATTCCTAGCAGTGCTATTGCTGGGTCATAGGGGAGTTCTACTGTTAGTTTCCTGAGGAAGCTCCACACTGTTTTCCAGAGGGGCTGCACCAGTTTGCATTCCCACCAACAGTGTAGGAGGGTGCCCGTTTCTCCACATCCTCGCCAGCATCTCGAGTTCTCTGATTGGCTCATTTTAGCCACTCTGACTGGCATGAGGTGGTATCTCAGTGTGGTTTTGATTTGTATTTCCCTGATGAGGAGGGATGCAAGGCATCGTTTCATGTGTCTGTTGGCCATCTGGATGTCCTCTTTGGAGAAGTGGGCGCCCCACCATTTTAAATAGTTGATAGAATTCACCAGTGAAGTTATTTTGTCCTGGACTTTTTTTTTTTCTCAGTGGATAGTATTTTGATTACTGACTTTAAAATTTTTTTGTTAAGGTTTTATTTTTAAGTAATCTCTAGGCCCAATGTGGAGCTCAAACTTACAACTCTGAGATCAAGAGTCACATGCTCTACTCACTGAGCCAACCAGGCACCCCTTCTTTTCTCCTCATTTTTACACAAAATCCAAATCTTGCATTTTAAATCTATATCTTAGAACTTGTTTCATATCAGAGTAAGAGTGCTTCCCCATTGATATTGTTAGCCAAGTAATATTTTTTGTATGAATTATCAGAATATAGTTACTTGATTCCCAACTAATGAATATATAGGCCATTTAAAAAATTTTTTTCTGGGATGCCTGGGTGGCTCAGTCGGTTAAGCGTCTGACTTCAGCTCAGGTCATGACCTCATGGTCCGTGGGTTCGAACCCCGTGTAGGGCTCTGTGCTGACAGCCAGCTCAGAGCCTGGAGCCTGTTTCAGATTCTGTGTCTCCCTCTCTCTCTGACCCTCCCCTGCTCACACTCTCTCTCTCTCTCTCTCTTTCTCTCTCTCTCTCATAAATAAATAAAACACTTTTTTTTACAAATAGTTTAATGTCAAATTAGTTTCCACATAAAACATTTTTTAAAAATTTGATTTTTTCTTTCTTTTTTAATATAGTTTATCATTTTAAATTTTTTAAATGTTTATTTATTTTTGAGAGAGAGACAGATTGCAAGCGGGGGAGGGCAGAGACAGAGGGAGACACAGAATCCGAAGCAGGCTCCAGGCTCCGAGCTGTCAGCACACAGCCCAACGCAGGGCTTGAACCCATGAATGGTGAGATCATGACCTGAGCTACAGTCAAGTGCTTAACCAAATGAGCCACCCATGGGCCCCTATTTAGGCCATTTTTTAAAAAAGATATCTTTTTTATGGAAAGAGAGCATTAATTAATTAATTAGTTAATTAATTTTTTTTTTTTAAGTATGCTCTACTCCCAATGTAGGGCTTGAACTCATGGCTCCAAGATCAAGTCACATATTCTGTCGACTGAGCCAGGCAGGTGCCCCCTCTGTCAGGCAGGTCTTTTTTTTATCTTTTGCACTCATAAGCAGTGCTGCAGTAAAAAACCTCATACTCTTATCACTCTGTACAATTTTATCAGTAGAATATGTTCCTAGACGTAGGATTGCTTGGTCACAGATCTTGTGAATTTACACTTCTAATATTGTAAGTAATTTACAATTTGTCATTAATATTTAATACATATTGCCAACTTGATTTCTCCATGAGTTATACCAGAAACATATGGGAGTACCTGTTTTCCCATATTCTTGCCAAATAGTATATTTTCAAACTTTAAGGCTGCAAAAAGGTGTTTCTGTTATCCATTACAGTATCACGAACCATCACTAAATGTAGTGGCTTAAAATAACAACTTTTAAAAAATTTTTAAAAATGTTTTATTTCTTTCTGAGAGAGACAGACAGACAGACAGAGAGCATGAGCAGGGGAGGGTCAGAGAGAGAGGGAGACACAGAATCTGAAACAGGCTCCTGGCTCTGAGCTAGCTGTCAGCACAGAGCCCAACACAGGGCTCAAACCCATGAACCGTGAGATCATGACCTGAGCCGAAGTCAGATGCTTAACCTACTGAGCCACTCAGGTGCCCCTAAAATAACAACTTCTTAATGTCTGTTGGCTCTGTGGGATGACTGAGCTCAGCTAGATGGGTATTACTTAAGATCTCTAGTTTGCCTGCAGTCAGATGGCAGCTGAGGCTGGAGTCATCTGATTCCAGCCTGTCCAAGGTGATTGCTTGATTCACATTTTTGGCACTAGAGTGTTCCTTTACTCTCAGCCTGTCCAGCGGAGCAGACTGACCTTCTTTTATAACAGCTCAGGGCTCCAAAGTAAAGAAGGGGATAATGTCGGCTCAGGCTCAGTAGAGCGGAAGGAATAGATGCCAGCTCTCAAGGGGTAAGTGATGTGCACAGAGAGGGAGGAAAGGAGATGATGGCCATATCTGGTACCCTGATATAGTTTTCATTAGTATTTCTCTCAGTGTGAGTGTGGCTGTTGTTTCATACATGTAAGAGACATTTGTACTTCCATTTATAGTAACCAATTATTCATTCCTTTGTTGTTTTTCTATTTGGACACAGATCCTTTACTTCTCAATTTTTGAGAGCTCATTACCTTAGTCCTTCATCACAAAACCTGCAAATATTTTATGTAAATTTTTGTTTTGATTTTTTTTACTTGGATTTTGATGAGTTTTACTGTGCAGAAGTTTTTATCTTCATGTAGTAAAACTTGCAACATTTTTCTTTTAGAGCCCCTGAATTTCACACACACACAAAAGCCTTTCCCACTCTGATTATAAAATATAAATTCTGCAATTGTTTCTTCTAGAATTTTTATTTAATTTTTTTAATGTTTATTTTTGTGAGAGGGTGCGCAAGTGGGGGAGGGGCAGAGAGAGGGAGACGGAGGATCTGAAGTGGGCTCTGTGCTGAAGCAGGCTCCAGGCTGACAGCACAGAGCCCGAAGAAGGGCTCAAACTCAGGAACCACGAAACCATGACCTGAGCCAAAGTCAGATGCTTAACTGACTGAGCCACCCAGGCGTCCCTAGAATTTTAAGTTTTTTGTCTGTTTAAGTTTTCGATTCTTTTAGAATTTATCCTGGGGAAAGGAGGTAGGACTCTAACTTTGTTTATTACAAATGGCTACTCAGTTATTCCAACTATTTATTGAATAATCTTTCATTACCCTAGTGATTTGAAATGCCACCAATCTATTATTGATCACACCAATACCATATTCTTTCCACTATTGTAGTTTATAAAATATTTTATATTTATGATACTGTGTGTGCAATCCTTTAACTACCCTCTCTTTCCCCCACCCCTGAATTTTTTGGCTATTCTTGTCTGTTCCATATGAACTTTAAAGTAAGATAAGAGATACTGAGCCACCCAAGTGTCCCTGTTTATTTATTTTTGAGACAGAGCAAGTGAGAGGGGAAGGTACATAAGGAGAGGGGGACAGAGGATCTGAAGCAGGCTCTGCACTGACAGCAGACAGCCCAATGCAGGACGTGAATTCATGAAGCATGAGATCATGACCTAAGCCAAAGTTGGATCCTCAACTGACTAAGCCAATCTTGCTCACTTAAATTTTACTTTAGAGAGAGAGAATGTGAGCAGGGAGAGGGGCAGAGGGAGAGAGAGAGAGAGAGAGGGAGAGAGAGAGAGAGAGAGAGAGAGAGAGAGAGAGAGAATCCCAAGCAGGCTCCACACAGTCTGCACGAAGCCCCATGAAGCACTGGAACTCATGAACTGTGAGATCATGACCTGAACAGAAATCAAGAATTGAAAGCTTAACCAACTGCGCAATTCAGTTGCCCTTGTATGCTGTACTTTTCATTCTCATGATTTATTTTGTAACTAGAAGTCTGCACCTCTTTTTTTTTTAATTTATTTTTTTAGTAATCTCTACACCCAATGTGGGGTTCGACTTCAAAATCCTGAGATCAAGAGTTACATGTTCCACTGACTGAGCCAACTAGGTACTCCAGAAATCTATACCTCTTAATCCCCTTTATTTCACCCATGCCACATTTCCTGTGGCAACCACCAGTTTATTCTCTATAGGAATTCTTAACAAGTAAGAAAAATCCAACCTGAAGGTTTTCAATGAAGTAGAATTTTTATGAAAAGTGTTCTGGAAAATTAATGAAGTTTTTAGTTTGCTTAGAAGTAATTCAGCACACCCAGATGACTCACCTGGTTGAGTAGCCAACTCTTGATTTTTGCTTGGGACACAGCATGAAGCCCCAGTCAGGCAGGCTCTGAGGTGAGCATGGAGCCTGCTTAAGAATCTCTCTCTCTCCTTTCTCTCTATCTCTCTAAAATACTAATAATAAAGGGTGCCTGCGTGGCTCAGTCAGTTGGATGTCAGACTCTTGATTTTGGCTCAGGTCATGATCCCAGGGTCTTGGGAATGAGTCCTACATTAGGCTCCATGCTGAACAAGGAGCCAGTTTGGGATTCTCTCCCTCTGCCCTGCTCTATCACTCTCTTTCTCTAAAAAAAAAACAGGGGAGGGGGGTTGCCGCCTGCATGGCTCAGTCGATTAAGCGTACAATGTCAGCCTTGGTCATGAACTCATGGTTCATGATTTCGAGCCCTGTGTCAGACTCTGTGCTGAGAGCTCAGAGCCTGCTTCAGATTCTGTGTCTCCTTCTCTCTGCCCCTGGGCCACTTGCATGCTCTCTCTCAAACATAAAAATAAACATTAAAAAAATTTGGAGTGCTGGGTGGCTCAGTCAGTTAAGTGTCCCACTTTGGCTGAGGCCACCATCTCATGGTTTGTGGGTTTGAGCCCCATGTTGGGCTCTATGCTGACAGTCCAGAACCTGGAGCCTGCTTCGGATTCTGTGTCTCCCTCTCTCTCTGTCCTTCTCTCTCTCTCTCTCTCTCTCTCTCTGTCTTTTTCACT
Organism: Hyaena hyaena; assembly: GCF_003009895.1. Lineage (NCBI taxonomy): Eukaryota > Metazoa > Chordata > Mammalia > Carnivora > Hyaenidae > Hyaena > Hyaena hyaena. Next base: position 1,979,346 of record NW_024080705.1, read on the forward strand.
TTCTCTCACTGTCTCAAAAATAAATAAACAGTAAACAAACAAACAAAAAAGGGTCAAACACTGAACCAACTGGGCCACCCAGGCACCCCAAGCTAATACTCCTGTAAATACTCATTTTTTTGAAATGACTGTGACTGGAAGAAGAAAGAAGAAAGAAATGGTGGTGTTAGCAGAGGGATATGGTGCAAGGAGGGGGATGTGGGGTTGAAGAGCAGTTTCTTATTTGTTTTACATTATTTGTTTTATGATGCCAGAGACTAGAATGTATTTGAATACTGCTAGGGAGAATCCAATATTGAGATTGAAGTGAAAGAGAATGACAAAATAACTCTCTCAAGGAACTGAAGTCCCTGAAAGGCTAGATGGGACAGAGTACACAGAGCAGGATTAAATCTTTGTGTGTTTTGTTGGTGTTTTGTTTGTTTGGAGTTTTAAATTTTATTTATTTTTTAATTTACAACCAAATTAGTTAGCATATGGTACAACAGTGATTTCAGGAATAGATTCCTTAATACCCCTCCCCCTTCCCCCCTCCCACAACCCCTCCAGCAAACCTGTTTGTTCTCCATATTTAAGAGTCTTTTATGTTTTGTTCCTCTCCTTGTTTTTACATTATTTTGTCTTCCCTTATGTTCATCTCTTCTGTATCTTAAATTCCTCATATGAGTGAAGGCATATGATATTTGCCTAATTTTGCTTAGCATAATACCCTCTAGTTCTATCCACGTTGTTCCAAATGGCAAGATTTCATTCTTTTTTGCCGAGTAATATTCCATTGTATATATATGTAACACATCTTCTTTATCTATTCATCTGTTGATGGACATTTGGGCTCTTTCCATACTTTGGCTATTGTCGATGGTGCTGCTATAAATGTTGGGGTGCATGTGCCCCTTGGAAACAGCACACCTGTATCCCTTGGATAAATACCTAGTAGTGCAATTGCTGGGTTGTAGGGTAGTTCTGTTTTTAAGTTTTTGAGGAAGCTCCATACTGTTTTCCAGAATGGCTACACCAGTTTTTCATTCCCATGTTTATTTGTTTTTTAAGAGAGAATTAGGGAGGGAGAGAGAAAAAAGAGAGAGAAAGAATTCTTTTTTTTATAATGTTTATTTTTGAGAAGGAAAGACAGAGAGACAGAGCATGAGAAGGGGAGGGACAGAGAGAGGGAGACATAGAGTCTGACGCAGGATCCAGGCTCTGAGCTGTCAGCACAGAGCTAGACACGGGGCTCGAAACCACAAACAGTGAGATCATGACCTGAGCCAAAGTCCGATTCTTAACTGACTGAGCCACCCAGGCGCCCCAAGAAAGAATCTTAAGCAGGCTCCACACTCACCACAGAGCCTGACTTAGAGCTTGATCATGAGTAAAACTTTAAAAATTATTTTAGGGGTGCCCAGGCAGCTCAGTCAGTTAAGCTTCGGACTCTTGATTTTGGCTTAGGTCATGATCTCAGGCGTCGTGAGATCGAGCCCCGAGTTGGGCTTTGTGCAGGGTGTGAAGCCTGCTTGGGAATGTCTCTCGCCCTTTCCCTCTGCCCTTCACCTTCTTGCTCTCTCTCACTCTCTCTCTCTCTCAAAAATAAATAAAAATAAAAAATGTTTTAAGGAAAATAAAAAGTCTTGGTAGGAAAATGCTTTTGAATAATATCTATCTCTTGAAGTTCTGAACGTTACATTCACAGTTTTATAAAATAGCCTGGTAATAAATTTGGCACCTGGCAAGAAGAAGGAATTTTCACTGATCTTTGGCCAAATATTTTAAGCTGCCCAAAAGGGCTGATTAGAAAGAGAATATAAAGTGTTGGCAAGAAAATGAGTGAACTCGGGAAATAAGCCAGAGAGGGAAAGATTGCATAGGAAGAAGGATCAATGGAGTCTCCCCAGAGGTAGGAAAAGAGTTGTGGAAAGAGCTGGCAGGACAAACAGAACAGATGGGAAGGTGAGGTCATGATGTGAGATATGTGAACTAATGATTTTGGAAGTGATGATATGTTCCATTCCATGACTGGAAAAAGGAACCTCTGGTGACATGGGAGAGAAGGTGCCCAGACAAAATCAAGGAGCTGAGATGTAAAGGTGTTGGATGAGGTGTCTGCTTGTTCAATGAAATTACCCAGAATGATAGTAAAAGCCAGGGCAGGAATAACGTGTGCCAACAGCAAAGTCACCGATGAATAAGGAGGAGAGTTCAGGAAGGTGATGGAGAATGGGAGGCGTGGCAGAGCTAAATGATGTGAAATTTTTTCATTTTTAAAACTATGTGTTTATTCATTTTTATTATTTATTAATTTATTGTTAAAAATGTATTGTTTGGAGTGCCTATGTATTTATTGTTTAAGCATCCAAACCTTGCTTTTGGCTGAGGTCATGATCTCACTCCATAAGTTCAAGACCTGCATGGGCTCTGTGAAAACAGTGTGGAGATTGCTTGGGATTCTCTCTCTCCTTCTCTCTCTGCCCCTCCCCAGTCCCCTCAAAATAAATAATCTTTTAAAAAAAGAAAGGGGTGCCTAGGTGGCTCCGTCAGTTACGCATCCAACTTCAGCTCAGGTCATGATCTAACAGTTCATGGGTTCGAGCCCCGCGTTGTGCTCTGTGCTGACAGCTAGCTCAGAGCCTGGAGCCTGTTTCAGATTCTGTGTCTCCCTCTCTCTCTGACCCTCCCCTGCTCATGCTCTCTGTCTGTCTGTTTGTCTCTCTCTCTCTCTCAGAAATAAATTTAAAAAATCATTAAAAATTTTACAAATTAAAAATAAAAAAAGAAGGTTTATTTATTTATTTTGAGAGAGAGAGAGAGTGTGTGTGTATGTACGCCTGCACGTGCAAGTGGGGGAAACTGACTGAGCCACCCAGGAGTCCCAGTGTGAATATTTAAAGGAAGAGCACTTTGGAACAGAAGAAAGTCCCCAACATTTACCCACATTCAGATGTTTGTGCCATGTGAGATATAAGCTTCCCCACTCGTGAGGCTCCAGCTGTAATACTACCCTCAGGGGAAAACCAGGTTTTATTTTGTACAAGGTTATAGAACACGTTTTTTTTTTTTTTTTTTTTTTTTTTTGAGAGAGAGTAGGGGAGGGGTAGAGGGAGAGGGAGAGAGAGAATTCTAAGCAGGCTCCATTCCCAGCTTGGATCTTACAACCTTGTGATCATGACCTGAGCTGAAATGAAGAGTTGGGATGCTTAATGGATTAAGCCACCCAGGCACTTCCTGCACCTTGCATTTTTTTTTCTTTTTAGATTTTATTATGGGGTGTCTAGGTGGCTCAGTCGGTTAAGTGTCGGACTCTTGATTTTGGCTCAGGTTGTGAACTCATTGTTTGTGGGATTGAGCCCACACTGTCAGCATGGAGCCTGCTTGGGATTCTCTCTCTCCTCTCTCTGCTTCTCCCCTGCTTGTTTTCTCACTCTCAAAATAAATAAATAAACTTAAAAAAATAGATTTTATTTTTATTTATTAAAAAAATTTTTTTTAGTATTTATTCAGTTTTGAGAGACAGAGAATGAGTGGGGAGGGGTAGAGAGAGAGAGGGAGACACAGAATCTGAAACAGGCTCTGAGCCGTCAGCACAGAACCCGATGTGGGGCTCGAACTCACAAACTGTGAGATCATGACCTGAGCTGAAGTCGGATGCTTAACTGACTGAGCCACCCAGGTGCCCCTAGATTTTATTTTTAAGTAATCTCTGCACCTAACGTGGGCCTCAAACTCACTACCCCGAGATCAAGAGTTGCACACTACACCGACTGAACCAGCCAGACACCTCAATAATAGAGCATGCCATATAAAAAGATGGTTTGGGGCACTTGCCTGGCTCAGTTGGTACAGCATGCAACTCTTGATCTTGGGGTCCTAGGTTTGAGCCCCACATTGGATATAGAGTTTTCTTAAAAAAATGAATAAAAAGAAGATCATGTCAAAGTCACAGGGAAAATTGCTGATCACAGAGGGGGAATTCCAGCGGATTCCTCAGAAGGATGGGAAGAAAGGTGGGCACTCAATGGCCAGATTAGAAGATGTATTACAGAGTTACGGAGCAGTGTGTCAATTGACCATTTGCTAGGTGATAGCTGACCAGCAGGGCTTCCACTTTGGGTGATGACCAAGACAAAGCAGAATTTGATGCATATTGCATTTAGTTCTGAGAAGCACTTCTAAGAGAGTCAGCCATCTGGCAATACAGATTAAACTATGTTTGGAAGTAAAGACCGGTAGGTGGAGATGGGGTCTGTAGTTTCCTGTGGTTAGCCAGTGTTGGTAGCTGCAGGGAGCATAGCTGTGGAATACAGCCCATCTTGCTTTTTCTGGCATTAACGGGGATGTCTCAAGGGAAATGTACATGTGGTTTATGAGTTTATGGTATTATGTACCATTTGCCATATTTTTATCCATCTATCTATCTATCTCTCTATCTATCTACCTACTATCATCTACTTATTTATTTTGACATTTCTTTAAGTATTCTTTTTTACTTAAGTAATCACTATACCCAATGTGGGGCTTGAACTCATGACCTGAAGATCAAGAGTCACATGTTCCTCTGAACCAGCCTGACTGAGCTAGCCAGGCACCCCTCATTTAACATAATAAAAAAAAATTGTATCATTCCAGTCCTGATGGGCTAGCAAAATGGTTCAGTACTTCTAGAAGATGATTGGGGAATATCTGTCATAAATATTTTAAAAATATACATTCAGAGGCACATGGGTAGTTCAGTCAGGTAACTATCCAACTCTTTTTATGTTTGTTTTTAAATATCTATGTATTTATTTTGAGATTGGGGTGAGTGGGGGAGGGGCAGAGAGATGAGGGAGACAGAATCATAAGCAGGCTCTGAGCCATCAGTCCATAGCCAGATTCAGGGCTCCATCCCATGAACCATGAGACCATGACATGACCTGAGCCAAAACCAAGAGTTAAGATGCTTAAATGACTGGGCCAGCCAAGTTCCATAAGCATGCAACTCTTTTTTTTTTTTTTTTTAAGTTTATTTATTTATTTTTGAGAGAGAAAGCAGCAGGGGAGGGGCAGAAAAATAGAATCTCTGCCCTGTCAGCTCAGAGCTTGATGTGGGGCTCAAACATACAAACCTGTGAGATCATGAGCTGATCTGAAACCAAGAGTCAGACACTTAACCCACTGAGCCACTCAGGAGCTCTCTTCCAACTCTTGATCTCAGCTCAGGTCTTGATCCTAGGGTTGTGAGCTCAAGCCTGGCATTGTGCTCCACGCTGAGCATGAAGCCTACTTAAAAAATAATTGTTTTATTTTATTTTATTTAAATTAAAATATATATTCAAAAGACTGGGAAAGCTTACATGCTTATCAATAAGAACTAGTTAAATAAGATATGATTTGTCCATACAAAGAAATATACCATACCGGTATTAAAGAATAAAAAAGAAGGTGCACCTGGGTGGCTCAGTCGGTTAAGTGACCGAGTTTGGCTTAGATCATGATCACACATTTTGTGAGTTGGAGCCCTGAATGGACTCTCTATTGTCAGCCCCGGAGCCTGATTTGGATCCTCTGTCAGCTTCTCTCTGCCCCTGTCCCATTCACACATGCATGAACACACTCTCTCTCTCTCAAAAATGAAAAAACATTTAAAACATTATTAAAATAATAAACAAAAAAACCCAGTTCTATATACATGTACCTGGACTGTCAGATTTTTTAAAAAAAGCAAATGTTTATTTAGTTTGCATATGTCCATGCCTCTTGGTAGACACAAGAAACAGCTAAGTTTGGTGGTGTTTGGGAAAAAAATATGTGAGGCTAGGCTTGGCAGACAGAGCAGATGCTTAGCAAAAAGCCCCTCTCCCTATTTCTTCCTTTGCTGACAGAGCCCACATTTTGTTCAGATGTGACTTCAGGAGAAAAGGATTTCTTCAGCCCCAGGAGATAAATATTGATTGGCGAAAGCCAATTACGGTAATTGATTCTCCTTGCTAGTGATTGTTTTAGGCATGGCTTTGTGACAAAATCTTGGCCAATGAAACAAAAGAAGTATGTTAGGGGCTTCTGAGTTTTGTTCTTGGTTAGGAAGAGACTAGCAGGTAAACTCCTCTTCAGGACTTTTAGGTAAAGTTGGGAAATGTCCTGATTCTTTGAGTTGTGGCAGCCATCTTGAGACCATGAGGGAAACCTAAGAGAATTGCAGATCTGGAACTCTGGTATCATTGCTTTGCTGAGTTTATTGGCCTGAAATCACTTATCTCTGGATCTCTTGTTAGGTCAGAAAATGCATTGCTTATTGTTTATAAGCCATTTTTAGTGGTAGCCAGGAGCATCTATAGTACAAACAGAGGTAGTGGGGAAAACAAAGGCAAACAAAAAAATAATTAAACTTCCTTACTTTCACAGTCAAGTGACAAGTCCTTGAGACAGGCAGAGTGACCTTCCTCAAGGAACTCAACTGCCTCGATGTTAATACATCAAACAATACATGTTTGCTGAAGGCAAAAGGGAACCTTAGCTTGACATTAGCCCAACCTCCAGGATCCTTTTTTTTTTTTTTAATTTTAATGCTTATGTATTTTGAGAGAGAGAGAGAGCGAGCTCCTGTACATGTGTGTGAGTGGGAGAATGGCTGAAAGAGAGGGAGAGAGTGAATCCTAGGCAGACTCCATGCTGTCAGCACAGAGCCCGACTTAGGGTTCAATCACACGAACTGTGAGATCATGACCCGAGTCGAAATCATGAGTACAACAAACTGAGCCACCCAGGCAACCCCTGTAAGTCTGTAACACATAAAAACTGCTTTGGAAACTTCCCTTATTTCTACCCCCCAAGATATAGGTTAGCAATCATTTTCCACGCATATGGCCCACTGATATACATATGAAGGGTCTGATGACTATTTTACTAGATAGTAGTAAATGACCTTTTCCTAACAACAATGTCTTGGAAATCTTGCCCCCAAATTGCTCAGTCTTAAGCTATCCCAAAGCCCCGCCCAACTTGAAAGCATATAATCAGCTACTCCTCACAACACCAGTGAGTGCAGCTCTTTCTGCCCACGGGTCCTGTCCCTGTGCTTTAATAAAACCACCCTGCTTCTTGCACTGAAGATGTCTTAAGAACCTTGCCTTAACTCTTTACTCCTGAACTTCAACATTTCACATCAGTATAAAGTTTATTACTTTTTTCTCCTTTAATGTACTTCTTGAATTTTGTACCAATGGAATGTCTTAACTATTAGAAAAATCTCTTTCTTTAAATTTTTAAAAAAAAATTTAAAATGTTTTATTTATTTCTAGGAGAGAGAGAGAGAGAGAGACAGCGTGAGCAGGGGAGGGTCAGAGAGAAAGGGAGTCACAGACTCTGAAACAGGCTCCAGGCTCTGAGCTGGCAGTTAGCACAGAGCCCGACACAGGGCTCGAACCCACGAACCGCGAGATCATGACCTAAGCGAAAGTCGGACGCTTAACCGACTAAGCCACCCAGGTGCCCCTCTTTAAGTTTTTTAAAAAGTAATCTATACACCCAATAGGGGGCCCAAACTCATGACCCTGAGATCAAGAGTCATATGCTCTTCTTTTTTAAAAAAATTTTTTTAATGATTTATTTATTTATGAGAGAGAGAGAGAGAGCGAGAGCAAGGCAGCGTGAACAGGGGAGGGTCAGAGAGAGAGGGAGACACAGAAGCCGAAGCAGTCTCCATGCTCTGAGCTAGCTGTCAGCACAGAGCCTGACGTAGGACTCGAACCCATGAACCGTGAGATCATGACCCAAGTCAAAGTCAGACGCTCAACCAACTGAGCCACCCAGGAGCCCCAGTCACATGCTCTTCTGACTGAGCCAGCCAGGCACCCCAAAAATGTCTTTAATTAAGGTGCATTTCCTTTAATACAGCATTTTAATGTTTATCACCATAAAAAATGGGAAACAATAAAAATATTCATAGGGAGTGATAAAATTATGGACCACTAATATGCTCAAATATTATGCAGGTATTAAAAATAATATGACATTGGAGCTGATACAAGAATTACAGAAAGGATACAGCTGTATAAGAATCTAAGGGGAGGACAGAGGGGCAGGTACAAAGGTTGAGTCATAAGTTTGGCCTGTTCAAGGAACGGTAGCTCAGGGTGGCTGGAGCGTAGTAAATGAGAGCAGACAGCCTAGCAGGAGCCGGGTTCCCCAGAGCTTAGCGGACTAGGGAGAGTTTGATTTCATACTAAGTACAGTGGGAAGTCACCGAAGTCTTTTAAGCAAGAAAATGTCATGACCTGAGATCTGTTTATACAAGATTACAGAAGCTGGGGCACCTGGGTGGCCCAATGGAGTGTCTGTGTGACTCTTGATTTTGGCTCAGCTCATGACCTCAGGGTCATGGGATTGAGCCCTTCATCAGGCTCTGCATTGAGTGTGGAGCCTGTTTAAGATTCTCTCGTTCTCCTTTGCCCCTCTGCCCCGCTCGAGTTCTGTCTCTCTAAAATTTAAAAAAAAATATTTTTTAAATTAAAAATAGGGTGCCTGGGTGGCTCAGTAAGTTAAGTGTCTGCCTCTTGATTTCCGCTCAGGTCATGATCTTAAGGTTCATGAGATTGAGCCCCGAGTCAGGCTCTGTGGTTACAGTGGGGAGCCTGCTTGGGATTCTCTCTCTTCTCTCCTTTTGGCCCTCCCTCTCTTGCATGTGAGTGCTCTCTCTCTCTTTAAGTAAATAAACAAACAAGCAAACAAACATTAAAAAAATAAAATGTGACACAGGCTGTTGTCTAGACAGCAGTAAGAAGCTAAAGAAACTAGAAACCATGTCACTAGAGGAACATTGAAGGAAATGTATTTTTGGTCTGAAGATTAAGAAACATGATTCTTATCTTATGAGGTGGATGTTGAGTTAAGATATTCAATAAGCATTCTTTTTAAAAAAATTTTAATGGTTATTATTTATTTTTGAGAGAGAGACAGCACAAGCAGGAGAGGGTCAGAGAGAGAGGGAGGCACAGAATACGAAGCAGGCTCGGGGCTCTGAGCTGCCGACACAGAGCACGATGCGGGGCTCGAACTCACGAAGAGTGAGACCATGACCCAAGCTGAAGTCGGAAGCCTAACCGACTGAGCCACCCAGGCGCCCCTCAATAAGTATTCTTATTTTTCTCTCATGTAAAGACAAAATTGATAGGTGGGTGCAGAGAGTAGGTCATCCAGGGATACAAGTTCTACTATTTTGCTGTGTTGGCATCACCTAGCATGTTGTCCATGTTTGTATGGTCAACCTAACTTACATGTCTCCCCCACTTTCTAAAAAATTTTCTGTCAGTACAGAGCCCGATGTGGGGATTGACTCATGAAACCATGAGATCATGACTTGAGTTGGATGTTTAAAGGTAACTGAGTCATCCAGGTGCCCCTAAATGAAAATTTTAAGCCAGCTCTACGTCCAGCATGGGGCTTGACCTTATAGCCCTGAGATCAGGAGTCACATGTTCTACTGACTGCACCAGCCAGGCAATCCTTAGATTAGATGAATTTTATTTTATTTATTTATTTTTTTTTAATGTTTTATTCACTTCTAGGAGAGACAGAGAGAGAGAGACAGCGTGAGCAGGGGAGGGTCAGAGAGAGAGGGAGTCACAGACTGAAACAGGCTCCAGGCTCCGAGCCGGCAGTCAGCACAGAGCCCGACGCGGGGCTCGAACCCACGAACCGTGAGATCATGACCCAAGCGAAAGTCGGACGCTTAACCGACTAAGCCACCCAGGCGCCCCAGATTAGATGAATTTTAAGTAATTTATTATTCTGTGATATTTGGTATATCACTAAAAGCCTAATGTTAATATAGGTTTTTTTTTCAATTTAGGTTTTAGTAAATACACTAGGATGTCAACTTAAAAATTTTTTATGTTTATTTTTGAGAGAGAGAGAGACAGAGTGCGAGCAGGAGAGGGGCAGAGAGAAAAGCTGTCAGCACAGAGCCCAACACAGGGTTTGAATTCAGGAATCGTGAGATCAGGACCTGAGCCCAAGTCGGACACTTCACTGACTGAACCACCCAGGTGCCCCAGGATGTCACCTTTAAACTACTGTTAGCATACTGTGTTTAGGATTAAGTTTATTGAAATGATGAAAAATGCGAGAGGGCCTGAGTCGGTCTAGATCCACATTGACGGCTCTGCCAACTACTAGGGGTATAATCTTGGCCACTTAAAGCTTCATAATTGATCTGTAAAATGGGGTTGATAAGAGTCCTTACTTAATAGCATCACTGTGGGAGTTACACGATTTATATAAAATGCAAAGTTTTGGGCATATAATTATCCTATACATGTAGCCATCTTGATTTAAGTTTAGCACACTTCATAATTTTGGACATCTCGAAATATTAAATCTTATAGTCTTTTATAGTTAAAAATGTGTGATTTTTATTTGATATTAAAATTTTTAAATATTATATTGAAGAGGAAAGAAAAATTAGACTACTAGGTGCAAAATAGAAGTATAAAATTTATTTAAAACCATCCACAAAGTTCCGTGTAATCAGGAATGATACAATTTGCAATAGTTTTTTTTAAAAACTCATGACAAAGATTTAAAATATAATTTCAATTACAGTATTCATTTAGCCTTATTCAGTTAGAACACTTAATATAAAAGAAACTTTATGCTCTAAATAAATGAGACACACAAGGAAAATATAATAGACAATTTCCACAACTATCTTTACATGTATGTTTCAATACTAGTACATTTCAATGCATTTTGCTACATAAACATGAAATCATGTACAACTGTTGTGCACCAAAATTTAGCTTAATTAGGTCTTTCAAGTAACATGCAATTCCAACTCACAAGTCTTCAAGTACTGCTAGTAAGTGTTCCCTTGTATTCAGAGCACTACACGTTGATCTCAAATTGAAATAATCATAATTAAGATTATTTCTTTCCCTTCTGCATGAAGAAGTGCATTTTCTTTAAACTGCTTCTCCCATATGTTAAGAACCAAAACCAGATTTTGTAGAGTTTTAAAATCTTTTCCTTACTAACTTATTTCATTGTATGGGATATTTAATACAGTAGGACTGCAATAGCTAAAAATAAATTCCCCTAAGCAAAAAATCAAAGGTGCAAAATAAATAGTAAATATACCCTCAGAGGAGAAAAAGTCACCTAGAGAGAGGAATATTAACTTGTGAAACTGATACTTCTTTATTGAAAAGTCAGTACTAGTCTATTTCCCCGTGATGAAGAGTCTGTGAATATTTTATTCCCACTACTGAGAAGCACTCATTCTTCTCCTTTGAACCAAAGCATGGGTAAGCATGTGGATCTACTTGGTAGGTCGCCATATAACACAGGAGAAAATGAAGAAACTAGAAAGTAACGCTTTTCTTTCTGCCAGATAGCTTTACAAGTTTCTCTTCAGGGAACACTTTGTGATTTCCTAGTAACTCAAAGATGACAGTCCACCCATAGGTAACAATGCAAAAGCTGCCCCCCCCCCCCCCCCCCCTTTTACTATAAAACCATTTCTGGAAAAATATTTCTCTTAAAGCACCTATCACAATGTTATCTGTTATAGAAGTTTAAAAAAAATGACCATACATTGTAATAAAAAATATTTAATCTTTTTTTTTTAAGAGTTGTTTTTGTAAAGTCCTGTGTTGTCAGCCATTTTATAACATATCAAACAGGCATTAGTGAAGATAGGCAGTTACTGAGCCAAATCACCAAAAGTGGAAATTATTGGACTATTTAGGGGAAGTTTGGGTTTTTCATTAGTCACCCATAATGTACTGATGGAATAGGCAAAATACCCTACCTCTTTATTTCTACAAACATCTTACTAAAAACTTTACAAATACATCTCATTATTTTTCTTAACTCTCTAGGCAAAGGTATGTTTAAACTTTGACCAGAGACTTTACATGGCTGGAAACAAAGTGGAAGGAAAAACAATGCAAAACAAATTTAAATAAGTGGGAGATAGTACTATTTCAGAGATGTCAATAACTTTACATTTTTACCATGAGTACTTGAAAACTAAAATCATCAGTTTACCGAGCACATTCCCTTCTAGAAACCTGCACTTTAACATAACAAATACATTAAACTTCGATTATGAGCTGCTGATCTTTTTTTTTAAGCATATTTTTTTAAAACAATTATTATTGAGGTTTCCCTTTTGTTTTAGTAGTACAGGGATATTCTTTATTAAAAAGTTTATTTACAGGGGAAAAACTGAAACTTCATTAATCTAAGCCCTAATGCAGAAGTTCTGGGAATTTGGGGAGACCTTCCGAGGTACACATAAAAATCATTGGCTAAACAGGGGAAACAAAACATGTCAGAAACATGGTTTGCGTATGTTAAATAGGGTTTACATTATTCTTAGATCCAGTCTGACAAAATTTCTACCTACTGAGTCATAGTTAATGATGCAGAAATGCATTTATTTATTTTAGAGAGAGAGAGTGCAATGATTGAAGGGGCAGAGAGAGAATCCCAAGCAGGCTCTGTACCACCAGTCCAGAGCCCAATGAGGAACTCGAACTCATGAATCGTGAGCCAAGGTCTGACACTTAACTGACTGAGGCACCCAGACACCCTGAGGCAGAAATGCTTTTAGCAGTCTGCAGATACATAATGGTTTAGTCTCAGATGGGTTGACTTGATCTGTGACGTAGAGCAAGACATTTGCTATTCTTGTCAATCTGCCGGTTCACCACCAGTAAGACAGGAACATTTAGGCGTCTGTCCAATCCTCAGTGTTGGGGAGAAAAGAGGAATAATAAAGTAAATATAAAGCATAGTAAAGCAGTTTGATAACCTAAAATATTATAAAGTACAGGGATTATAGTTTTGTTACCACCATATTTGCATTCAAAATCATTCCTCATTTTGAGCTGCTATTTTTTCACATAAAACTGTTATAGAGTGGGGAAAAGAGCTGTTAATAAATTTTTGGTTTAGCTGGTGGAATGAACCTGCAGATTGCGAATAAGAGCACAAATCTCCCTCCTCACTGCCTCTTAAATCCCCCCTATTACACTCAGAACTCCAGATAACTGATTTACCCCATCTTTATGAATTCCTCAAATTACTTTCAGTTCATTTTTTAAACTTTCTCACCCATATTATACAATATTTCCTATTATTGTCAAAACCCAAATTCCAAAGGGGTAAGTTTACATTAGAAAGGAGATACCATCCGCAAAACTGGGCCAGGAGATAAAACATGCAGAAAAAAAAAATACTATCTACTGTATAAATCAGACCCGATATTAATTCAGTCACTGGTCAGACAAGTTATAATTAGTATGATGCATTGTACAGAAATAGCAAAGCTATACAGAAATAGTGCTAGAATATTTAACTTCTTATAAATTTTTTGCAAAACACTGAAACACTAATAAAGTTAAGGGTCAAACATTGTTGGAATTGTTCAAGAGAACGGTGGGCAAGTGACCACTATCTAGTCCTAAACACTGAATTTGCCTCTAACCAAAAATGGCTAAATAAAAGATTTTGATTCTTTTTGGTATTGTTCCACAAAGGATTTGTGAAACATGACATTAGAAGACAGGAGAGACACCTTCACCAAGATCACTACTATTCTTAAAATGAACCATGTGTATTTGTGTAGGGAGCATGAAAAATGGAGGCAGAACAGGGAGAGGAAGCAATATGATTTTAAGGAAAATTCGGGGAAAGGATACAAACTGTAAGAAGAATGAAAGTACACTAGTTACTATGATGTACAATAGTTACATCATAGCTTCAGTAAAATGAAAAAAGAAAAATAGTGAGCAGAGTTTCTGGTCAAAGATGGTAAGTTTATACCTAGCCAAATGAAGAAGAAAGGAAATTACTTCTCAATACTGTCTCCCCAAAAGTGAACATGTTTTTGACAGCTGCAAGATTTTTTTCTGATGAATAAGACAAGAGAGAATGCCTTTCAGAACAGCTGCTGGGGACAAAATTTCTATTTTTAGGAAAACTAGGTTAAACTGTTAAGGGTTTTGCAAGTTGCACTCAAACACAAATTGGTTAAATCAGACGTAATGTGTTTAAAATCTGATAATAACATTCCTACCTTAGCCTAAGTTTTGCTTCAATTATAGGGGACACGTATGGTTGAACAAAGAAGAAAAACTTGTCATCCAGGCAGGATCATGGATATCACAGTAGGGGTGGGAAAAGTATAGGCCACAGAGGAGAGATGAGTGTTTGAATTCTAAAGCTAGAACTATGAAACATTGCATCCGATCAAAAGAGAAACACATGGTGGGGCCCTTAAAGGAGAAGTGAAGATTTGGAGTTGCCAAATGAGGAACACCTGTGGATTACTTGAAGGCATAAATTACATGTTTTTTGAAGTAAACAGTGGTATTTGATTAGGTGCCCAGAAGACACAGGGATTGAAACAAAGTCATCTAGATGTACTGCAATAAAGAGAATGTTTGTAGAGTTCAAGACAAAAAGAGTGATGTCTTACATAAAAACCAGTTTTATCATTTCCAAAATTAAAAGAGGAACTTAGACTCTATTTTATACATGAGAAAAGAAAACAAACAACAAAAACCCGCCAATAAATCTTAATACATTCTAAGAAAATACATGAACCCAGCTTCTGATAGACAGATTCTTTCTGAATTGCATTCCAGAGCCATAAATGGCATCATTTTGTCAGTCTGTGAGAAGAAAGATCAAAATGGAGCACAATTTGATTTAGATAATCCCAGAGTCTTCGGGAATCAGGGCACTCATTATTATCACTTGGTCGAATGTGCCTTACTGCTGACATTGACGTTACAAGTTCAATACACTTATGGGCAAGTTTAGGAGTTGTACACAATAAAACAGTATTCTAATACAGGTAGACAATCACTTCAAAATTAACTATGCTAGGATTCACTTGTGAGGCCAATTTGGCAGGTGTGACTAGACTGTACAACCATGGCTAGATAGTATGTACACTGACTGCATATACTTTCCCCAGTTCTTTCATTCAATTTTTGATAACTCCTTATATATGCCTACATATATGACTCCCTACATATGCCTAATACTTGTTCCAGGGGAAATAAAAGCCTGTACCGTGTAAGTACTTGATAGATATAGAATCTTTTTATTGAAATAGCAATTAAGACTACTGCCACATTTTGTTGGATGAGTTAACAGGACAGCTCCATAGGTGAAAGTCAGCTAGATTTCCCACACAGGGGAATCTTGACCCAATTTCATTCGACTTATTTTCCTGAAGCTCTCAGGAAAACAAAACAAAACAAATAAATAAATAAAAAAACCAGACGAAACAAAACAAAAAAAGTAATAGAAAAACATAAAAGGCATTTTAATCTTTCACTTGTACTACAATAGGGTTATTTACCAGTGATAAAATACTCTCTGGGTGAGCAAATCAAGTTTGTTTCCCATAGTCCTCCTAAGTACAAAGTGACCTTCATTTGACGGTTTAAATCCTAATTATAAACATTAAGTTACACACTGACATTAACATTTGCTCTTTGGGGCCCAGAGATTGAACTATAGGACTTCTAAGGTGTCTATCAGGGCTATGAGAGGCCACTACCATATTACTTCACAATTCTTGTCATAAATTTGTACAGAAGATAAAAACTCACAGTTGTACTAAATCTAGACTAAAAAGGAATTTCCATGCAGCAAGAAGCTGTAATAGAAGGTAGCTATATATTATTAAACGTCACATACAGCTACTGATTTACTCGGCACATTCAAAGGAAGTCCTGTGCTCACTGTAGGTGGAAGTTGTCATGCAATGTCAAAACTTTGTCCCAGATTAAAAAAAAAAAATCTCAATAGAATTGGTCTTAAAGAGTAAACTGAAGTAGTTTGGGGTTATTTTCATACATGCTATTGTGGAATTAATGATAATCCATTCGAGTCCACTGAAGCAATAACATTAGAAACTAGGTTACTTCATATGAATTGTTATCTCATTTACACAAGGGTATACATTCAATTAAGTATGTATTGGGGTTATGTCTTAAATAAATTGCTTACTGATTTCATCTAGTTGAAATTCTATATTTAACAAATTAAATTGTTTCATCCACATGCAGATTGCATAACAAATATGTTAGAAGGGTAAGCTGCAAACATTTTGCTAACATACTGCAAAAATTTACCTACAGCTATACATTTTCAGCTAGCCTCACTTTCCAATAAGATGTTTCAATTAGGTCTATGACATGATGTTTTTGGTACTTTGTGGATGAATTGGAAGATACAGGTGAGGCTGATAAGCAGAACAAAACTTTTTTTCAATGATGGCCTGAGAGCCATTAGAAACGGAGGGAGTTTGAAGGGCAGAGTGATATTTTTGCAGAATTCTAAAATAGGGAGTTCATTATAGTTAGTAAATTTGTAACATATTATGGACAGGTTGGGTTAACATGGGGATCATGTATCAACGAATTCAATTATCAAACCATGAACAAAGGCAGAAGATTGAAAAACTCAATTTGAGTGCTGAAGAGAGGTGAAGCAAAAGGTGATCATGACAATAAAACATAAGAGGTGTAGAAATAATGTTAGATGACCAGTTTTCTGAGTGAAAATGTCATTTCAAACAAATTTATTTCCTTGCTTCATAAGAGCATTCTAAAAGCAGTGTCGCTAGCATACAATCACAATGCTGTAGAACATTGAATAAGCATGAGCTTTAAAAAAAAAAAATCACAGGGTAGATAAAGGGATAGCAAACTTAATTTAAACTTATGAAGTAGCATCCAACAAAGTAGGAATCCCGTGTGGTTCCCACCATGGGGTTATCATTTGAGGCAGGCCATTGATGGTGTTACTTATAAAAGGAACGGAAAACATTTTAGTTGAGGAGGCATATTTTCATATAGGTTTTTGGGGCAACTGCAGCCAACTTAACAATCCTTAACACTGGAGCTTCAAGTTCAGTTGTTAAGAAACTTACTCAAAGTTAGTGACATGGATTGGAACTGCTGCAGATATATTACAATGGATTCTTTTGAAAGAATCTTGTTTTTTTTTTTTTAAAAAAACATGGATAAAAGCATCTTTTAAGACTTTAATTCTTCAAGTTTGTTTTGTCACAGGTGGCAATTCAAAGAAAATAAAAAGCTAACATTTAAATTCTGCAGACATTCAGTAAGTGTTGAACGGAAAGAAGATGGGTAGATGGATAAAGGGTGTTAAAACTTGATCCATTAAATCTGGTGATGAAATAATTTCTATTGGGAGCTAAGGCCTAATATCTAAAATAAAAAATCACAAGGGCGTACTCCTGATAGTCTAATACTAGTAAATATCTTATTGAAGCAGCAGAAACAATAATCACTTATTTATATACTTGTATGTATAGGAAACCTTAGGCTCACAAAAATATACATGTTTTAAAACAGAAATCTAAGGCACACAAAATACTAAAACAAGTCAATGAACCACCCTATTTTACATATTCAAGAAGCAGAATCTACTTGTACAAGATGATGGTCTACCAATGAATATTTGTTATATACAATCCCTTCATATTCCTTTACTTGGATTAGTCAAAAGCTTGAAACTGATACTTTGCACCATATATTATTTTAATATAAGTTACAATGAGTTTTTTCTTTAGAGCGCTTGCTGGAACTGTTTGCTTTTGCACCAAAATTGTTGAGTGTTAGCAGTTGTGGGCTTCCTATGGCATTTCCAAGGGAGAAGCACCATTAATTAGGTTTTCCACACTCCCAAGGAATCTGACACTTTGAATGTTATAGCACCTCTGCATTTTTACAGAATCAAGTATTTCATTGAAATTTCTTGTTCTAAACATTTTGTTTGGGCAATCCCTTTTGTTTTGCTATAAAATGAGCCAATAAAATAACGGGAAAATATAATGGAAGGGCCAACATGAACGCAATGCCTATTTTCTTGTTACCTAGAACATAGGCAATAATCAGAAAAGATGAGATTTCATTTTCCTAAAATGAATATGCTTAAATCAACTACTTTGGATAAATGGGCAATACCATTCCTACTGTTTGGGTTTTGTGGATATGTGATGATGATAGAGAATTTGTTTTCAACAATTTCTATGGGAACTTTATGCTTATTCTGTACCAGAATGACTTTTAGAACAAATAAGGCAATTGGGATGGGTAGGGTTTTTGCTACTTCATTTTTATATTTGATCACCTTGAAACTTTAGAAGCATTTGACTTTTCTGAATCCTACTATGGCCCGTCTCCTTTTGGAAAAACCTTTCATGATTATATTGAGAAAGCTGGAGGGAAAATAAATTGGGGCCACTGTTGCTTGATAAATCAGAAGAGAGCACTCATACTTAGCTCCAAATAAAATGTTAATCCGTATTGGTGATACGCTTCCTAATTCTGATTTTAGAGAAAATTAACAATTTTTGCATGTTCTAACTATTCTATATGTAGCTAATATTTGCATGAGAAAGGACACATTAAAAAAAAAGAACACAACAAACCATATACATGATTAGAATACATATTGCAGTTAACAAGATGGAACTCTACACAGCAATATATGATTTCTCTTGTATGCAAATATGCATAAACAATAGACAATAGGATTCTTATACTATACTATTTCAAGTTACTTTTAAAAATAGAAAGTGCTTTTAAAATATATATTTACAATTTATGAACAGCCTCCAACCATTATTAACAATAGTGAATTATTTTATACAGGAGAGATATTTTGAGAGAAAGCATTTCATTGGTTTATTTCAAAGGAATATGCCGATTTTCTAGCAATGATTGGAAGATGTTGGAACAATGGCACCATGAAAAAATAATGCAGCTTATTTTTAACTGTTGATGTGGGTAAGCACCAGGAGCTGTGTAGAGTTAACACTGTGTCTTGATTTTACATCATAGCACATGAACCTGTTAAAATCCTCTAAAAATGACTCTTGTTTCATAGTAAACAGACTTAATTTAAAGCACCAAACTGAGTGATTCTATCAAGGTTAACACCTAACCAAAACATTTCTTTATGTATTGAAAACTATAAAACTTTTATTTTTGCTTAAAATGTGCACCTTCTACCAATTGTCAAAATATAGTCACAGTTAAGAAATACCCACCCCATTTTTGTTTTTTTGTTTTTACCTCAGCCTTCAAATGGGTGAGATGAAGATATAAGTAAACGACAACATGACTTTCTTTTAACAGCACCTTGAAAAAATACACAAAACTAGCAAAGGCATTAAGAAGGGGAGAAAAGCTTTCAGACCCAATGGTTATAGGGCCCTGCAACATGTGTGAGAGCATAAGGGGACACTGTGACAATATTGTCATGGGTTAGCGTTAATGCTTTATGAGACGGAATTTGGTTCAATTCATTAACTTCGGGGGACAGTTCCGGACCCTCATTAGCTGCCTGGACTTTCTGCTCAGAGGCCTTTGTTTTCTTATTCTTAGCTTCTTTAGCCTCAAACTTAATTTTGTTTAGTTCAAAACCATGTTGGGGCTTATTCAGGTTTTTGTGCTGGTAGAAGACAAGGGAAAGGCGTGTGGGATGATTCCGGTTTGGGTGTTCGACAGGAGTCGTCGCATGAAGCTCTCGCCGGGCACACTCAATCAAAACAGAGCCATGAGCAGGCGCTATTGCCACCCCACCAATGTTGGCATCCAAGAAGATATGCTCACTGTCTGACCAGTATTCATCAATGTGTGGCAATTTCTCCTCAGCAGGTGACAGGGGGTCATCTGAGAGGGGGTCATCTGATAGAGGCTCATCTGCTTCAGAGTGTGGCTCATCTTCTTCCACCAGACAAGATGCAAGGTCATGAGGAGAGGCAGTGAATGGGGGTTGCTGGTTTGGATGATTAGAAGTTAGCTGTTCAGGTGGACCAGTGGGAGGCTCAGAATAAACCAAGGAACCAGTCATGGGAGTAGACAAGGTGGGAAGAGGAACCACTTCACCAGGCTGTGCAATTCCAGTGCCTTCTCCTGCAGCTGCATTAGCACCACCGAGTCTCGCAGAAGGCATTGTGCAGTGAGGATTGCTACTTCTTTCTGAAAACCCGTACGAAACTGTCGACGCATCGTTCTTAAAAGGAGCTGTTGTGGCCAACACAGTCTTAGGGGACCAGGAGAGACCTGGAGGTATGTTTGTCTCTTTCCATGTGTGAGGAATGGATGGGGTCAATGAGTAGGTTTTAGTGTTGTCCGAACCTTTGAAGATAAAATGGGGTTCAGTTTCATTTTTTATTTCAACTTGCAAGGCTTCGGTTTTATTCCCTAAACAGAGAAAAGGACACCAAATGCAAAGATAAGTATAAACTACTTTAGGTAGTTGGCTTTAAGTAGTATTTCAAAGAGAAACACATGATAAAACATTGATGATGGCAGTGTTGGCCACTTTTGTTCTATTTACTTTAAGACAAACACACAAACATGCATTAAACATTGCCTGTAGTTTGGTATGCTTTTTCAACCAACAAATTTCCTTAAAAAATGCTCCTCTAGGCACAGAGTTAGTCAGAATGAGGCCCACTGATTAAAATACTAAGAAATTAGAAACAACCTAATTGGCTATAAAGTAAACATTGAAATCATTCATTGGAATACAACACAGGTGATAGAAACATGATGATACAGAGCAATACTTCTACCCAAAGAGATTATAGCATGATCTCATTTTCAAAAAAGGAAAAATAAGCAATATTTTATAAATAATAAATATTTTCTGGGTCATGATAACATCATAACTGGCAAAGTTAAGTATGAGGCAAAAAGAAGTCACAGAAGATGTTTTAGTAGAAGGTGTGCCTGGGTGGCTCAGTCAGTTAAGCATTTAACTCTTGCTTTTGACTCAGGTACAATCCCACAGTTTGAGTTCAGCCCCATGTTGGGCTCTGTGCTAACAGAGCAGTGCCTGTTTGGGATTCACTGTCTCCCCTTCTCTCCTCACCCCCCGTCTCTCTTCTGCTCTGCTCCTGCTGCCATTCTCTCTTAAAATAAATAAATAAAACACTAAAAAAAAGTGCTTATGGGTAAGATTACAAAAGAACACAGGGTTATAAGCCTAATATTGTGCAGAGGGCTACTAACAGGGTAAGTATTATCTTTTTTTAAAGTTTATTTTGAGAAAGAGAGAGATTACGTGTGCATGAGATCATTACCTAAACTGAAATTAAGAATTGGACACTTAACCAGCTGAGCCATCCAGGCACCCTGTCAGGGTATATAGTATTAAAAACACAGAATGTAAAGATGCTGCTGGGGAATGACACAAAGATTAAAAAAATGATAGAAATGCTGTTTACAGGCAGCATGCAACCAGGTATGTGAATCTTAAAATAAATCCAAAGTAAATGTCTGTAAAATGGAGCTACATGCAAAAATCCCATGCTAATTCTCCCTGCCTTGCCTCTTCACTCTCTATTGAATATTTCCTAGCATTGTGTAAATGCCTGCGCTGTCATTTCTCTCATCTTCCAAAAAACAAACAAACAACAACAAAAAGAAACAAAACACCCCACACCAATTAGCAAACTCTTATTGCAAACATGAAAAAAAAATTCAAACAAGTTAAGGAATACCCTGTAATTCTACAGTTGAGTAAAGTTGAATACAAATTCATGGTGTATTTTTTTTTTTCCCTTCTTTAGGCTCCTTAGAGACATGGCTGAATTTATACATGGGGAGAGTTACATAAGATGAGCCTGGAACATCTTGTTGGAAGCTAAGGAAACTATCAGGGTCATGACAAAAAAGTTGAGAAGCCAGCACGATGGGTTTCTACTCATCCAAGATGGGACAATTTGAGGATTTTTTTGGGTTTTAATTTGAAGATTTTTATAGCATTTTTCATATTTAGTTGGGAATAAAAACCCTATATAATGTACACTGAAATATGAACTATAAATAATACAAACACTAGTAATAAAATAACAAAAATATAAAAATTGAGATCCAAATGATACTAAATTTAAAAAAAAAAATTGAACACACTGGAAAATGCCAAGGAATGAATATGTATTCTGAAAACTGGTGAATAAAGGCAAATGGCCAAGTGTTTATTCTAATTTCCCTACATGAACTTTACAACAGAGTTGACAAGTTATTGCTAAGAACAATATTTCTTTCTAAAAGAAGATCAACCACAAATGGTGGACTTGGTTGCTCAAGATGTAATAAAGAATACAGAATATGGGGGCGCCTCGGTGGCTCAGTTAGCTAAATGTACGGCTGTGGCTCAGGTCATGATCTCGCAGTTTGTGGGTTTGAGCCCCGCATCAGGCTCTGTGCTGACAGCTAAGAGCCTGGAGCCTGCTTCAGATCCTATGTGTGTGTGTCTCTCTCTCTGACCCTTCCCTGCTTGAGGTCGTAGTTCTCTTTCTCTCAACAATGAATACAACATGTTAAAAAAAAAAAAAAGAATATAGAATATTATATTAAGTGTTTCTAAAATGGTTAGGTAAAAAGGTCATAGGGAATGTTATGAACAGTGAATCCCATTGACAACACCTGGACCATGGATCAGTCTTATCACAAAAAAAAAGAGGTATCATCAGACACTATATACTTCCTGGTGTGAAGAAACAAAAGAGTGTACAAGTCAGATAGTGGTCTTGAAATAGTGCTTTTAAGATTGAAGCTGAGGGGCTCCTGGATGGCTCAGTTGGTTAAACGTCCAACTTCGGCTCAGGTCATGATCTCACAGTTCGTGGGTTCAAGTCCCGCATCAGGCTCTGTGCTGACAGCTCAGAGCCTGCAGCCTATTTTGGATTCTGTGTCTCCCCCTCTCTCTGACCCTTCCCTGCTCACGCTGTCTTTCTCAGAAATAAATAAAAAACAAAAACAAACAAAAATCAGTTTCAAAAAAAAAAAAACTGAAGCTGAATTTCCCTCTATAGGACAATGCTTTTTGGCCACATGAAAAGAAAAAAATAAAGATCAGAAAAGCAAGCTTTAAATAAAACAAGTATAGGAGACATATCAACTAGCTATAATGTGTGACTTTGTTTGGGTAATGATTTAAACAAAAACAAAATGAAGATATTATGATGTGAGTTCTACAATTTATTATTAAAAAAATTAAAGGGGGTGGTGTGTGGATAAGGATATAGATGAAAAAAGAATTATGTATTAAAAATGTTTTAAATTGGGAGCATATGAGGGAAGTGGGATTCATTAAATAATTCACTCACTCTATACCTTTAAAATATTTTTCCGTTTAAGGTAAAAACCTCTCAACCCTTTAAACTTCATTGCATTCAACTGATCCCCTTTATAACCGACCAGAAGAATCTCTCCATTTCTCTCCCATTTCACCATCTATCTACTTCCTTCATTCTTACTAGTGAGTCTGCTTAGGCAGGACCCCCCTCCCCCACCGCCATCTACAAAACTCAGTGTAAAACATTAGTTTTCAGCTCACTTGACAGAGCAGCATTTGACATGCTTGATCACTTCCCTTCCTGACACACTACATACACTCTTGGGGTCCCATTAATACCTCACCAGACCTTCCAAGACTCTCTTAATCTCTGAAGCCTGTATAAATTGGGAATTCCCAGGACTTCTATCTCCTTTAGTTCTCTGTTATTTCATTCATTCTCAGGCTTTGAAATTCCATCTCTACGCTGCTGACTTCCTAAGCTCTACACCCAGCCTAAGTCTCTTCTTTGAACTGCACTCTTATTCAACTGTTTACCTAACAGTCATCTGACAGGTGTCTTAAACTTGACAGGTCCAAAAGTGAGCTTCTGACCCCCCTCTGTATATTTCCAAATTTGTTCTTTCCCCATTTCTCATGACGGTTGGTGACTGCCCCATCTTTCCTGTCACTTCAGACCAATAACACCAGGATAAACATTGACACTTATTTTGGTCCACACTCCAGATTTTTCAGAAATCCTGTTGACTCTACCTTGAAAACAGATCCAGAATCAGACATTTCTCATGTCCTCATTAGTCCATCCGGTCCTAGCTGCATCACCTCTTTCCTGAGCTGTCAGGATGTAGCGTCTTTACCATCTCCCCACTTTTCTGTTCTGTCTACTGTTTTCTAGTTCAAGCCAGTAAGCAGAATGTTAGGTTTGAGTCACATCATAGACCATCTCTATTTTTAAGATTTTATTTTTAAGTAATCTCCACACTCAACATGGGGCTTGAAGTTACAACCCCAAGATCAAAAGCCAAAAGCTCTATGAACTAAGCAAATCAGGTATCACACCCCATCTCTATTTTGAAATCTCCAGTCGCCTTCCCTTCACTCACTAAAGACTGATGTCTTTATAGCATTCAACAAAGCCTGAGATGAACAGCTTCAACTCCCTACTTCCCTCTCCAATATATTTCCTAACTCTTCTCCCCATTTCATGGTCTGCTTCAGCCACACTGGCCTCCTTGCTTCTGTCAAGTATTCAACGTAACCTCTTGTCTCCTGATCTTTACATTTCTTCTGCCTGGAATGCTATTTCTCCCAACAAAAACACCAATGGTTCTCATTGCCTTAAGGACTTTACTCAAATGCTTCATTCTCAACAAATAGTTCTCTGACAACCATATTTAAATAGAATTCTCTCCCAGCACTCTCCTCATTCACTGGTAAATTTGCAACACCCAGAACAAAGTGTTAGTAATATTTGTTGACTGGATTACTTATACTGATGCTAAATGAGACCAAGGAAGACTTCAAGGAAGTGATGTCATTTCCCGTATTCCAAGAAGGAGTAGGACGTCAAAATAGATGGAGTCCAAAGAAGAAAAACAGGTGTATGTATTATTTTTGTTTTAAAGCACAAATAGAAAAAATACCAAGAAATACTGATGGGTCATATTTTTGTTTACTTTTAGTTTTGGCAAGTATGTAGAAATTGTATACGTGTATGTATTCAGTGTCATATTTTGAACTCTAAACCAACATGTATTAAAAACAAATGAGATTTAAGATTAATTGGATTAACATCTGATCTAAAGTTGTTTTTTGTTTTGTTTTGTTTTCATAATGGCTCATTCCTAAGAGAGCATCAAGGATAAAGAAGAGGGGAAATAGGGTGCAAAGGAACGTCCCAACACTCTGGCTACTGGGAGACGTGCACAGAGACTCAGCAGCGTCCACAGGCCTCACCTAGAAGTGACAGCGATGAAGCCTTGTTATTGTTTGTGGTTGAGTTATTCTTCCGCTTGATTCGAGGAATGAATTTCTTCTCCACAGCTCTTATCTTATGTGCAAGAACTTCTGTCATCATTGCTGCCCTCTTCTTCCCAGAACGAGGAACGGGCTGAGTGAAACGTGTTCTTTTTTTACGGCGGGGTGTGAGCACCTCGATGGCCCCAGATTTGATCTTGGCTTCCATTCCTTCACTAGAGCCAAACTCATCTGTGTCTGAGAGTTTGTAGAGTGGTAGCACATGCAGCTGCTCATCTTGAGGAATAACCCCCAAGGAGCGGTTATCTTCTCGTGTTAAAGTACAAACCTGACAGAAAGAAAACATGAAATAGGTCCTGCACGTTCATCAGTTGTTTCTACCTTCTAACTGTTGCCACTGTGTAAGGGATCTGTATTCCCATTCTATTTTCCATTGGTTGCTGCTGGTATATTAACTTGCATAACTAATATATATCAAGCCACTCAACCCTCTCTAGTTCTACTAATTTTTCAAGTTGATAATATTATACACGTTTATATGTTTTATATTTTTAATGTTTATTTATTTTTGAGAGAGAGAGAGAGAGCAAGGTAGGGGCAGAGCCCAATGTAGGGCTTGAACCCATTAGCTGAGACAAAACCAAAAGTCAGACGCTTCACTGACTGAGCCTGCAGGGCACCTTGTTTAAATTAAATAATTTAAAATTAAAAAAAAAAAAAGTTTTTTTTTTCAGAGTATAACATTTTTAAAAAGTAAACTCTATTGGAGTACCTGGTGCCTGGATGGCTCTAATGGTTAAGCATCTGACTTCTGGCTCAGGTCATGATCTCATAGTTTATGGGTTCAAGCCCCACACTGGGCTTTGTGCTTGACAGTGCACAGCTGTTTGGATTCTCTCTCCTCTTTCTCTGCCCCTCCCCCATTTATACTCTCTCCCTCTCTGTGAGTGAATAAAAAAACTACGAAAATAAGAAAATCCAACTAACCAACCAAACAAACAAAAAAACAAGTAAACTCTATCCCCGATGTGGGCTTGAACTCATAACACAGATCAACAGTTACATGCTCTCCTGGCTGAGCTAGCCAGGCAATCCTAGATTTTAAATACTAAGTCTTCTGGTTACATTCTGCTGTACTCCATTGCTCAAATTAATGAATGTTTACTGGATTGTCCATACCTTCATATTAAAAACGAACTATTAAAAATTTTTAACCTATAGATTACCCTATTTCTTAACCATTTGAATAATGACACACTTTTTGGTTAGAGGGAGATTAATTATGACAAATTTCCAGACTGTAAGGTTGATAGAACTTGATGAATACAGATTCTAAAGGAAGATAAGCTTAAAATTTTATTTTCTCAATATTTATGGTCACATTTGTCAGCAAGACTTGAAATACTGAAGTCTCTTGGGTGTAGTTTGGGAATGATTTTATAGGACTGATGTTAAAAATTAGACTCTTGCATCAATAAATGTTTAATCAGTTTATCTGTTCACAGGGACACTAAGAAGGGGCTAAGGACGAGATACGAGGAGGAGCATAATTTGAAAGACTGAGGCAGCAGACAGGGAGGCAAGTGAGTTGGTAGCTGAATGTCAAGATTCCAGGGTTTCAGAAATGTGGAAGTTTGCAGTCAGGCCAAGTTTTAGGTATGAGCCTCACTGCATGAGCAGTGAAAGCAGTAGAGACAAGGCCACACTGAATGATACACAAGAGAATTACACAGGAAGAATAGGAACCAAAATCCAGTTAGTTTGACTCAACCTAATTCACCATTATCACAGATACTGTGTAGTCAGGCAATTCAAGTAAAGTGTACTAGCTAAGCAATGACAATGAACCACACTCTGGTCAAAATTCACCTGGAAAGATTTCTACTATTTCAACTTTGAAAATAACATTTATCTCAAAGACTATAGTCAACAACACTGGAGAGGAATGATATCCAAAAAAAATTTTTTTTGCTCCTTAATCTGTCACTCATAGACTTTATTGGCCAAACAAGGAGGGAAGGCTGCCTTTTGATGGATTAGATTCTATCCTTCTAGTCACACTGTAAGGGGTTATAGCTATGTCTTTCTTATTTGGGGCCAACCAGACTGGTGTCATGCAAAAACAGAGGAAATCACTCCATATTAATCTGTTTTACTAGTGAGGCGATAATGACTTGAGGCAAACCCATTCTATTTATAAAAGGACAATTGTGTAATTTAATCCAGGGTCTTCTACCTAATTTAAGTATCTCTTTATGGTTTCATGCTATGGGCATATCATTCTTTTCATAGCTGTAAACATTAAGTATGCATACCAAAAGGCAAATATTTCTGATAATATTAACTTTATACAAACATGTACAAGAAAAGATGATAAATTTGGGATGATTCCATCACAAAAACCTGGTGGTACCCAGAAGGCCAAAAAAAAGTGGTAAATTGCTTAACTTCCTACTGATCAGTTTGATAGCATAGAAAAGTACTCCTACCTATGAGCAAACATACCACAATTCAGTATAGGATTCAAGACTTTGAACAAAAATATTTAAGGCCACTTTGTGGAAGTACCTGGCCAATAACATAAATGCTATTGATATATACACTATGTGGAACAGTACATAAAATGTGATTTTTTAAATTTAACTCATCTCTGTACCCAATGTGAGGCAAGAACACATGACATTGAGAACAAGAGTCATGTGCTCATCTGACAGAGTCAGCCTGGGGCCCCTAAAATAGATTTTTAACAGTAATCATATTTAAAGACCTTAGCTTAAGCACACAGCAATAGAGCTTTTAGAATCAAGTCACTTAGGTACATACCACAGTGCTTCCATTATTCATGTTGTGAATGTCCCTGTGGGGATGGGCACAGAAGTCTAGGCAAGCAGTGACCCCAGAGAAAGGACGACCTTCTTTGCTGCCAAGACGACATTCTCGGGCAACATGTTCATATTCTACCTAAAAAACAATAGTTATTTCACACAGTTGTAAAAGACAGAAAGAATTACATTCAGTAAAGAGTAAAAGTCCCTTCCTCACCAGGACCTGAAACTAATCACACTTTGTCATTTCGGAGATTTCTGTCTGTAGTGCATTTAAACAGTGGATATGTAGTTCAGAAGCATTCAGGAGGAAGAGACGATAAGACATAAAGTAAAATGAAAATTCCTGGCTGTGAGTGATGGTAGGGTGATAAAAATACCTGCTGGTGGTGAATAAACAAGCAGAGCAAACCTGATTTATTCCATTAGAAAGAGAGACAAACATAGTGCATCAATTATTTGGGAAGAGTTCTCAAGGTCTATAAATAAATATACATATATACATATATTCATAAGCCAGTATAGGAAGTGAATTTATAACTTTTATTTTATTATTATTAATTCTTTAAAGTAGGCTCCAGGCAGGGCTCCAACTTAAG
Organism: Hyaena hyaena; assembly: GCF_003009895.1. Classification (NCBI taxonomy): domain Eukaryota; kingdom Metazoa; phylum Chordata; class Mammalia; order Carnivora; family Hyaenidae; genus Hyaena; species Hyaena hyaena. Next base: position 2,007,862 of record NW_024080705.1, read on the forward strand.
ACCTTGAGATGAAGACTAGAGCTGAGATCAAGAGTCAGACTCTTAACTATGTGTCCCTATTAACTCTTTAAAAAATGAAAGGTTACAATGTAACAGAAGCATGTTATTCAAAAGAACACAAAGATTTAAGAAATATAGATCATATATCTCTGGTTATGTTTAAGATTAAAAAAAAAAAACTGGGGCGCCTGTGTATACATGTACAATGAAAAACTACTGAGCCTTAAAAAGGAATGAAATTCTGGGGCAGCTGGGTATCTCAGTCGGTTAAGCATACGACTTTGGCTCAGATCACGACCTCAAGGTTCCTGAGTTAGAGCCCTGCATTGGGCTCTCTGCTCTCATTGCAGAGTCCACTGTGGATCCTGTCTCTGCCCCTCCCCTGATCTCCCAGGCTCTCTGAAAAATAAAACTTTTAAGTAAATAATATAGTATTGTTAATAAAATTATAGTCCTTGTGCTGTGCAAAGGATGCCCAAATCTTAAATCTTACTTATTTTACACCTAGAAGTTTATATCCCAGATTATCAATTCTCGAACCCTTCATTTTATTTAAACTTTATTTATTTATTTATTTATTTATTTATTTATTTATTTATAGAAAGAATGAGTAGGGGAGGGGCAGAGAGAGAGAGAAAGAAAGGGAGAGAGAATCCCAGGCAAGCTCCATGCCTGTAGCACAGAGCCCAACACAGGGCTCGGACCACGAACTTGGGAAATCATGACCTGAGCCAAAATCAAGAGTCAGACACTCAACAGACTTAGCCACCCAGGTGCTCCTCATTTATTTTGAGGACAAAATGAATTGTGAACAAAATAAATTTTCTTTGACGCACAAAATTTTAAAAATTGAGTTTCTTTCACTTGTGGTTAACAGAACCTTCAGCAAAGTGTTTAATAAAACGAAGAGAGTAGAATTCTTTTTTGTTGAGTTTATTTGTGAGAGGAGGGTGCAGAGAAAGAAAATTCCAGGCAGGCTCCATACTGCCAGCTGAGAGCCCAACTCAAGGCTCAATCACAAAAACCTCAAGATCCTGACCTGAACTGAAGTCAAGAGTCAGAGGCTCAACTGACTCAGTCATTCAGATGCCTGAGAGTAGATATTCCTGTCTTGTTCCACATATAGAGCAAAAAATGTTTTAGTCTCTTATCAAATTATATTAGCTGTGGATTTTTGTAGATGGTCCATTCTCTTCTATTTCTACTTTGTTGACTGTTTTAATCATGAAGTGTTAGATTTTATCAAATGTCTTTATAGAGAGATTATGTAGCTTTTGCCATTTGTTCTCATTAACATATTTAGTATACTGCACTGATTAATTTTCTTGTGTGGAATCAATCATACACTTCTGCTCTTATAAATTATATTTCTAGAAATGAGAATTCTGTCACTCTGGAATTTTAATTTAATTTCAACAGTCACAATAGAAAGTCTTTTAAAGACAGGCTAATTTTTTTTTTTTTTTATAAAAAAGATTTTCTTTAATCTCTACACACAATGTGGGATTTGAACTCACAATCCTGAGTTGTCACATGCTCTACCAACGGAGCCAGCCAGGCACCCCCAGGCTAGTTGTTCTATAAAAATAGATAACCATGTTTTAGAGCACTGTCCCCAAACATACCTGGTTTTGGTAAGCAACTGGAGCATACTGCTTATAAATTGGAGCTAATCGTGTAGCCAAACTCTGTAAATTATCTTCAAGGTTTTTTTCCTATAGGAAAAGACAGTCCATAAAAGTTGTTTCATAATGACATGAGTTTTAGGTGTGAAAAAGAATCATAAATCATTGCTGATGTGTGGTTGATGCACAATTCATACTTACCCTAAGAAAAGAGCCACGATAGAAAATAAAATGGGTTGCCTTTTATAAAATCTTAACGCTTGGTCAGTAATGCTTTAAGTTATGTTATAAGCAAATTAGAAATGTAAATGGTGTCAGGTGTAAACTGCTCATGTTGCTAAATACAAGATCTGTATTTTATATGTGCTCAGTAGTACCAGGCACTTGAAATAAATCAAGAACAACTGTAAAATGCTACTGATAGGAGAAACATAGAAGACTTTTCAAAGGAGAACAATCATAACAAGAGACTCCATTAAAAATTTCACTGAGGACAGTATGAGGTATCCAGTGCAGAAGGGAGACATTGGAAACAATAGTTGAAAGACCACTGTGATCATTTTTCAAAGAGGACTGTATTCTAAATCAAATCAAAGACTTAATAAATGATCAATCACATCCAAGAAAGACTATGGAAGGGAAATGGAGACCAAGGATGGAAGGAAGACTTAAGAGGCTCCAGGCTTCTGCTTGATTTCAGATTTGATGGATGCCAAGGACACAGCAACACCTTCTTGTGGATATGCATCAGATTATTATAAAAGCCAAAGCCACACACAATGCAACCATAGGAAGTGAATTCTTTTAGTAAAGTAGGCTCCACAACCAGCATGGAGCCCAATGTGGGTTTTGAACTCACGGTCCTGAGATGAAGACAAGAGTCGGACACTTAATGACTAAGCCACTTAGCTGCCCCAGGAAGTTAATTCTTGGGTACATTCAACAAACCCCCATTTGAGCAAGTGAAGACCATTAATGGTAATAACTTTTTTGGTTTCCTACTCATTTAGCTTGACAATTTCCTTGAAAAAGAATTTTATCTATTTGGCATATATCTAAATTATTCTGTTCCTTTCATCTGTCTTCTTACATATGTGAAAGTTAATATAGCTTAATATATATTCACCCATCAATTATTTATTTGGGGAAAACTTCACAATTGTGATTTAAGTACCTATTGAAAGGATTTATTATGTTTTCTAATACTTGAAATATTAACTGGAGTAGGTAATTGTGTTTTACTTCTAGTAGATAATGAATTCACAATGAGTATCAGGAGTCAGACTGAGTAAATGGTCATCAGGAAATCGAATAAAGCTTATATAGCTGGCCATTGGTATAATTTTACAAATGTAAATCTCATTATTCATATTCTTGACTTTCTAATTGGCTCATTAGAACAAATGTGTATGTCAGATATAGAGGTTTCTTTATAAGAGATCCTAATGTGTTGGGGCTGAAGCCTATATATCTGCTTTTCTTATCCTTTACCCAATCTCTAGGACTGTCATATCCACCTCTGTGGTTTAATTCCTATTTGGACAACAAATCACACTTGAGATTCAGATTCTTATTATGAACTGACATCCCCACTTGGATTTACCATAGAAATCTCTCACCCAGTAATTCCAAACTAAATTTATAATCTGCCCTTTTGAAGCCTTATGTCAAGGAATAGTGCTACCATCTAATTGATTAAAACCTTTCCAGACCAACCACTATCCACCATTTTCTCTGTCACAACCATATTCCAAGTTACTATTATACCTTTTCTGGACTAGTCATTTCTTTTTAATGTTTGTTTATTTTTGAGAGAGAGAGAGTGCAAGCGGGAGACTGGAGAGGGAGAGGGAAACACAGAATCCAAAGCCAACCCCAGGCTCTGAGCTGTCAGCACAGAGCACAGACCCCAACGCGAGGCTTGAACTCACAAACTGCGAGACCATGACCTGAGCCAAAAGTCGGAAGCTTAACTGACTGAGCCACCTAGGCACCCTTGGACCATTTATTCTTAAAGCTAGCTCAACTTGCTAAACACACTCTTCAACAACTCTAATCCATTATTCAGAGAGCAGCAGTCCCTTTGAAAGACAAGGGTAATTGTGTCACTATTCTTATTAAAACCCTTCAATCATCTTCCAAAATGTTTGATATACAAGGTGACTGCATTCACCTTACTCTCTTGCCTGCTGAGCTTCATACTGGCCTTCTGTCAGTTCCTGGAATGAGAAATGCTTATTCCTGTATTATAAGCACTATATAGATATTACTCATTATTTATAAAGACCATAAAAATGATCATGAATTATATAATATTATTATGTTGTAGAATACAAATGTAATAGTTATGTCAATACTACTAATGTATTTATATACTGGCAGTTTCATCATAAAATATTTGTAAAAAAAATTTAAAGGATTAATTTTAAGGGAGAATGGACATCACATTATCAAGAATTCTTATGTTTGAACATAGTACCTTTACATGATCAAATACAGCCTTTAGCAAATTTTTATGGTTTTCTCCTCTGAAGGTCTAATACACATCTTGGATTTCTAAATGTAAGCTCTAAACCCAACATGAGGCCTGAACTCATGACCCTAAAATCTAGAGTCACAGACTCTTGAGACTGAGCCAGCCAGGTGCCCCTAATATACTTATTAGGTTTCTTTTAAGGTACTTTATCTGCAAATGATACTTCTCTCACTGAAATCATTTCCTTATTTTATTGCAATATATGAGAACTCTAGAAAATGCTAAATATTCTACTTACCTCTTTAAAGGGATCATTATTAATTCTGAGACTCTTGTAAAGATGATACATTCACCTTATTATGGATATAATTAGATTAATTCCTGCTGTTGTATTTTGTGTTTCCTATTTATCTTGTTTTCTAATAATTTTTAAAAGTTCTTTTGCTGATTTATGTATAGATAGTCTTCCTTAGAAAGATTTTCACCCATAATGAGTTTAAAATGCAAAAATTCTATTTAGATTCATCTAATAAATTTTAAAACATGTGCTATCTTAAATATGTTTTTCTGACAAATTCTAGAGCAGTGTTTTCCAAGCTGTGGGTCATGACTCAGTAATGGGCCATGAAATCAATTTAGTAGGTCACATCTAGCAAAGAATAGTGAAATTTTATTAAAAATATTAGAATAGTGATCCTTAGCTATAATTGAATATGAGGTTTTTAATATTTGAATATCTTCTCTAACATAAGATGAAGTATTATTTACTGAAGGTTTTAATTATTTACTTGCATATATCTATTGTATAGCAGTTTATAATATAAAATGTTTTTTATTCTTGGTCACAGCTCAAAGGTTGAAAAACACTGATCTTAGAGGTAATTGGTATCTAAGTCATCTCCACTCCAACAAAATATAAAACATCATAAAACACTTAGTTCTTGTAGGTGCCCCACCCCCTCCCAGTACCTACCCACCCTTGAGCTGATAAGAGTATGGAATTATACTTATCGATTGTTATTTTAATTTAAAGTTTAAGTACTCAATTTATTTAAACTTAACAGTAAGGTTGACTAATTTCTTTGCTCACCATGGCCTCGTGTCCCGGACAGATTGGTTCCGGTTTCATATATCTTCTTTCTGGATTACGTCCTTTAGTAATTCTTTCATAGTAGTTCTGTGGGTAGTAAACTTTCTGAGTCTTTGAAATGTTGGCAAATGGTTTTATTTATTTTTCCTATTTTGGCTGGGTATAAAAATCTATGTTCTTTGAACAATGATTGTCTCTGGGGTTAGGGGAGAAGGAGGAGGGAGCCAGGGACAGTGGTAATTTAGGTTCAGAGTTGAAGACTTACCTAATTTATTGAGAATTTTAAACTATTTACATATATATATTCTTACTGTTTTTTCACTACTTTTAAAATATTTAATTGTTTTACTATTTAAAAAACATTTTAAGGAATGTACTTACAAACTTAGTGTGAAATTTAAAAGTAAAAAAGGACACTTACGTGTAAGGGAGAGCTTGGATCAATTCTAAATCTTCTAGGGCTTGGGCTTCTACCAAATTTGCATCCATTGAAGTACATGCTCCAAGAGCAACCAAAAGAAAAGGATGCTCCGCACGACTCTGGATCAATTCCTTGACAAGTGCAGGTCCGACTGTAAGATGATAATTGCAAGGGAATGAACTGATAAAGTGGGCCAATATCTCAGAAAGAACATTTCAGATTCGTATAATTTTATAAGTATAGAGGACTAATGAATTGGTTTTAACACAACTATTCTATTATTGATTTTACCTTAAGTAGTGTTAAGAACCCAAAGGTGACTGCCCTTTAATATAAGCTGATTTTTTACTGAAATGTTTTTTCCCAATTAGAAATCCAAGTAAATAGCAACAATCAATGTAGAAATACACATATCAATATGTTCAAGGAGTGGAACTAAGGAATCTATAATTTAATCCTGGATCTGTTCCTTATCAGAAATGAAAATTAGAGTATCTCATTAGCTGTTTGGACTTTTAGCTCCTTCATCTATAAATTTACATTGATATACTTTTCTGTGGACTGACAATATTGTATGAGATCACTCTCAATATGCATAGTTCCTACGCAATGATTAAAAATACAAACAAAAGCCCATATTTAAAAAAAGTAAAATAATATAGACACGTAAAGTTCAAAACTATTAGTATTTTTAAATTATGAACATCAGGAAAATGCCTGGTATTTAAGGTTACGCTGAATATGATAAGAATACAAAAAGGATCATTTAGGGGCGCCTGGGTGGCTTAGCCGGTTAAGCATCGGACTTTGACTCAGGTCATGGTCTCATCGGGCTCTGTGCTGGTGGCTAGCTCAGAGCCTGGAGCCTGCTTTGGATTCTGTGTCTCACTCTCTCCCCGACCCTCCCCTGCTCACGCTCTCTTTCAGAAATAAATAAAACATTAAAAAATTTAAAAACAAACAAACCAAAACGGATCATTTAAGATACCATGAAGGAAAAAGAGGAAGAATTGTTCAACTATTCTAAGTCTCCATAAATCTTCTTAGGAAGACGGAATATATATTGTAAAATGACAGAATGTTACAATAACTTTAATAGGAAGAAGAAGGGTATGCAAATAGGATTAAATTTGAAATTACAAAAGGAAATTAAAGTTGCCAAATAGAAAAATAAGTAAGTAGGGACACCTGAGTGGTTCAGTCAGTTGAGCACCCAACTTTAGCTCAGGTCATGACTCTGCTTGAGATCCTCAAAACCCTTCTCTCTGCCCTTCCCCTGCTGGCACTCTCCCCCACACACAAAAATTTAAAAATTAAAAAAAAAAAAAAAAGGTAAGTTATACATTTATGTCATTGAAATGACACATGGAAAGGAAAGAAAATTATTGTTTTCACTGAAAGCTGACAGTAATTTAAACAATTAAACACACAGGATATGTAGAAGTTCGTGAGACCTACAAGAGTGTTTGCCAACAGTGAACATCACGATCAATGTCCTATTTGGTAACAGGACAAACGAAATGAAAATAGTTCCTAATATTATGGACTAAGTATGGTAGTATTGCCAATAATTTCTCAATTGAATTAGATTAACAAGTAACAAACTCAAACTAAGCAATTGTCTATAAAATATCAATGCTATGAAAGACACCGCATGAGAGTAAAAAGAAAAATGTTTATGTTTATTTTTGAGAAAGAGAGCGAGTCAGGGAGGGGCAGAGAGAAAAGGAGAAAGACAGAATACCAACAGGCCCCACATAGTCAGTGCAGAGCCCAATGTAGGGCTAGAACCCAAAAACCTATGAGATCATAACCTGAGCTGAAATGAAGAGTCAGACACTTATGGAACTGAGCCACCCAGATGCCCCAAGTTTTCTTGCTTTTGATCATTGCATTGGGAGTTATGTAAGAGAATGTCGTCATTCTTACAATATACTCTCTGAAGTATTATTTATAGGAAAAAGGCATGAAGCTTGCAAATAACTGACAAATAAACCAGAAATACAAAACTAAAAAAAATTTAAAAATTAAAAAGAACACTAATAATAGATTTGTGTGCATGTGTATCAATGGAAATTTTATGAACTGTTAGCAATGATGAAATCTGTGAGGGGTGTATATAACAAGAGTTTATTGAAGTATTCTTGTATCTATTCTGACAATAAGAATTTCTTTTTTTTTTTAAGTAGGCTCCAACTCATAAGCCGAGATGAAACCCCACATTGGATTACAGAAAGTATATTGTATATTTGTTTATATTTTATATAATGACATTTCTTTAAATACTCTCTAGTAACTGAAGTTGGTTTAAATGGAAAAAAATGATAGAAATAGATCTCCTCCTCCCATGGTTAACTAGCATCAATTTTATTTATTTATTTATGTATTTATTTATAAATTTGAAATGTTTACATATATATAAACTATTTTAGAAAACATAATGAACACCTTCGGAGTCACTACTGAGTTTCATCATGTAATTGTTTTCATATTAACTGCTTGTTCTGTTTTTTTTTTTTTTTTTACAAATAGTTTATTGTCAAGTTGGTTTCCATATAACACCCAGTGTTCATCCCCACAAGTGCCCTCCTCCATGCCTATCTCCCCCCTCCACATCCATCAGTCCTCAGTTTGTTCTCAACATTCAAGAGTCTCTCACGGTTTGCCTCTCTCCCTCTCCCCCATGATTTCCCCCCTTCTTCTCCCCCACGGTCCTCCATTAATTCCTCCTAATCCTCCTAAACATGCAAACATATGGTATTTGTCCTTCTCTGCCTGACTTACTTCACTCAGCATAACACCCTCAAGTTCCATCCATGTTGCTACACATGGCCAGATTTCATTCTTTCTCATTGCCATGTAGTATTCCATCGTATAGATAAACCACATCTTCTTGATCCATTCGTCCGCTGATGGACACCTAGGCTCTTTCCATGTTTTGGCTATTGTTGAGAGTGCTGACTAGCATCAATTTTAAACTTTATTTCTATATTAAGAGCTCACGCAGGTGCATGTGAGCAGGCAAAGAGAGAGCCAGAGAGAATCCCAAGCTGGTTCTGCACTATTAGCAGAGTCCACAGCAGGGTCCAAACCTATGAACCGTGAATTCATGACTTGAGCCGAAGTCAGATGCTTAACAGACTGAGCTACCCAGGCTTCCCAATGAGCATAAATTTTAAATACATCACAAGTTCATGTTTTAAAAATTTATGGTTTCAACAAGAACAGAAAACATGTAAATTACTGTATAACTTGTAAGAGAGAAAAATGTTCTTTAATTCTACTTAAAATGCAGACACATAAGAAAATAGATACAATTCATTATAAAGGAAAGGGGATAGGGTGACTGGCTGGCTCAATCAGTGAAGCATGAGACTCTTGATTGTGAGCTTAAGCCCGATGTTGGGTGTAGAGATTAGTAAAAATAAATAAGTAAAGGAGAATATCCTAAAAGGGTCTCAACTCACTATGAAGCCAAATTTCTCCTTTAAAAAAGTTCATTATTTTCAGTTTTAGGATTCAAATCTTCTGTTCTCCCATATAATACACGTAGTTGGTAGTTAAGTAACAATTTAATATTATATAAAAGAGATCTGAACAGGAATGCAGTAAAAAATAGATTTAGGGGCACCTGGGTGGCTCAGTTGGTTAAGCATCTGCTTCGGCTCAGGTCATGATTTCGTGGTTCGTGGGTTCAAGCCCCGCATCGGGCTCTGTGCTGGCAGCCAGATCAGAGCCTGGAGCCTGTTTCAGGTTCTGGATCTCCCTCTCTCTGACCTCCCATGCTCACGCTGTCTCTCTCTCAGAAATAAATAAAAACATTAAAAAATTAAAAAAATAGATTTGATTACTTTTCATTTAGTGTGCATCTTCGGTCTGTGGGATGACCATTGTAGGACTTTAGATTTTCGGTAAGCTCCGTGTACAATCTGTCAGCCATGGGGAGAGGAATGCCGTCCCATACCATGATGAGCACCACCATCACAGCTGTTGGACAATGGTGGCCTGTACGCTGCCGAACCAAACATAGAACTTTTTCTTCCTCGCTGCCTCTTCTTAAAACCTGGAAAAGCAGAATGCATTTATTTATAGAAAACAAGAAACCTAAAGTTGAGTGCAATGGACATTGTTTTCAAAGCTCTGTGTTATTGCATTTCAGGTATTTTTAAACATTACTATTTCTCAAAGGGTTGAAGCTTATTCAGTTTTTAGAATAGCTGCGTCCACACAACTCAAGGGTATCCCAGTTTACTTGACTAACAAACAACACGGAGAACAGGAGTCTGTGGTATGTGGTTATTACTGGTAAAAGTAGACCAAAGCAGTCTGTTGTTTCATTTCACTGTTGATACAGTATTGCAAAATAGACAACAGAGGATTCCCTGAAAAAGACTTAACTGCTCTGCTCTTCAACAAATGCCACAACAGGACAAATCTAGCTAGATGCAAATAATCAAAGACTCCCAATATTGAGAATGGACTTCAGCACTGAAATTTAGCATTTGAGGAAAGTTACGGATATTTTCCTTGGGTGAATGGTTTTATCAGAATAATTAATATACAAAGTGATGGTCCTAAAATTCCTGTGACCTTTCCCTGCTATCAAAGATCTAACATACCCATATTTTCATAAGATTAAGGTGGTTCAGTTGACATGGCATATACGAAATACAACAATTAATTTTGAATTCTTGATTTATCTTACAGCACATCGTACCCATGGGGTGCTACAAAGGCCTCAAAAGTATTTAAAATATTGCTCAGTGGTCCCAGTGCACACCAAAACATTACATAAAAATGTTGACATAAAACCAACCAATTCTGTTTAAAATTCCTTCCATATAACAAATTTACATGGTAGAGACACTGACCACATTAATCAGCACAAAATCAGTAAAGGATAAAGGAACCCACCCCTGTGACCAAAATGGAGCAACAAACAGCAAAATTATTATCCCATTTTTGTTGCCATAATATTACATAAACTTGAGATGAAACTTCTTAAGATGTTAGTTACCCAATATCACTTTCTTCTGTCACTCCAGATGGTTAACAATCATTGCTACCAAGGCATCCCTTGAGTAGAGTTGGCTTTAGGACCTTCCCCCTAAACACAATTATTTATATTAAAATTTTTTTCTATATTTATGTCCTTTTACAGCCAAATAAGAATACATTTGCTTTCAAATAAGCTCAAATACAAAATAATATATACTGTATTAAACAACATTATACCAGATAATTTTCAAGTTGTCAAGCAAAGTTACATTGATCTACTGTTTGTATGGGAAATGCTAAAATACTGTTTATTCATGGTTATCTGTGCTTTGCTCAGATCTCCAAATGTCCTTCAGTGAACATGAGAAAATCAAGCATAATGAGTTTCTAAGTTCAAGATGTAGGATCAATATGCTGCTTAAGTATTGCCATGGAATGAATATTTGTGACCACCCAAAATCTATATATTAAATCTTGAATCTCATTTGTGGTAGTATTACAAGGTAGGGCTTTTGGGAGGTAAATCAGTCACAGGGGGGAGGCTCTCATGTGTAAGATTAGTGGTCTTATTAAACAGACACCACAGAATTCCCTAATACCTTCACACATGTGACAACACAAAGAGAAGAGGACCCTCCCCCAAACATGCTGGCATCATAATCTGAGCTTTCAAACTCCAGAACTGGAAGAAATACATTTCAGTGGTATAGAAGCCACTCAGCCTGGTATTTTCTCATAGCAGTCTAAATGGAGGAAGACAAGCATTAAACCTATGTAAGCTTATAAAAACTATAAAACATTAAAAGAAATTTAAAGATGACCTCAATAAATGCAGAAGTACCGTGTTCATGGAATAGACACTATTGATTGTAATGATGCCAATTTTCCCCAAATGCCTTTGCAGATTTGATGCAATCCCAAGCACATCTTATTATCAGAGTTTATTTTGTATTGGGTGGAAATTGACAAGCTTGTGCCAAAATTCATATGGAAATGCAAAAGAAAGGGCCAAGAAAATGAATGAAGGTAAAGTGATCTCTGTTACAAATATATCTTGTACTGGTACAATGATAGATAAAGAGATCAATAGAGAATACAGGAGATATGTACATAACTTGGCATTGCAATAAAAAATTAACTTTTAATAAATGGTATTATGTAGAGATCTATTTGGCAAAATATGAATCTTGACCCTACTGCATAAGTAGCTTGAGTTATATTGTTGATATAAATACGCAACTTAAAACAATACGTTTTTGGAAGAAAATATCTTCATGACCTTGAAGTAGGTAAAACCAATACAGAATAGATTACCAAATTTAATTATTGTAAAGAAAAATATTAAGGAGTTGGATTGTACAGGCGCTTGCCTGGCTAAGGTGGTAAAGCATGGAACTCTTGATCTCAGGGTTGTAAATGTGAGACCATGTTAGGTATAGAGATTACTTAAAAATAAAATCTTAAAAAAAATTAACTAGCAAGCGATTAAGAAGGCATAAAGTCAAGTAAATCAGTGGGAGAAATATTTATAATACTTATAATTGACAAAATATTTTTACTCAAAATATAAGGAAATTTCTCCAAGTGAGTAATAAAAACACAATAGAAAACCAGGAAAAGAATTGGCTCAACACAAGAGAATATCAAACAGATGATGAGCATATGAAAATATGCTCCACATTACTCGTCATGTAGCAAAGTAAAAAATTTTTAAAGCACCACATATGTTGGTGTGATGATAAAATAGTGAAACTGCTATAGAAAACAGTCTGGAAGTTCCTCAAAAAACTAAAAATAGAACTGCCATGTGATCCAACAATTCCACTTTGGAGTACACATCCGAAAGAACTGAAAGCAAAGAACTGAAAGCAAAGCCTAAAACAGTTATTTGCACGTTCATACCACCACTATTCATAATAGCCAAGTGGTGGAAGGAAATGAAATGTCCACTGACAGATGAATGGATACACAATGTGGCATCTCCATGACAGAATATCATCCAGACTTAAAAAGGAAGGAAATCCTATCACATGCTACAACATGGATGAATCTTAATGATACAATGTTAAGTGAAATAAGCCAGTAACACAAAAGCAAATCTGTATGATTCCACTTATAGGAGGTATCTAAAGCAGTCAAATTCATAAAACATAAAGGGGAATGGTGGATACCAGTGGCTGTGATAATGGGAAAATGCAGAGTTATTTAATGGGCATAAACTTTCAAATCTGAAAGATGTAAAAGTTCTGGAGATATATTTAACAAAATTCTGAATATAAGTCATACTAATGAATTGCACACTGTGGTTAAGTGGTTAAGATGGTAAATTTTATGTTTTTTAAACATAGTAAAGTGTTTTATTTATTTCCGAGAGAGAGAGAGTGAGCAGGGGAGGGTCAGAGAGAGAGGGAGAAACAGAATCTGAAACAGGCTCCAGACTCTGAGCTAGCTGTCAGCACAGAGCCCGATGTGGGGTTTGAACCCACAAACCCAACCGTGAGATGATGACCTGAGCTGAAGTCGGACGTTTAACCGACTGAGCCACCTGGGCACCCTAAACATAGTAAACTGGAAAGAAGTCTTAAAAAGAGGTATTACACACCCATTAGAATGTCTACAATGAAAAAGAAAATATGGAGTATTCACAAGAATGTGGAGCAAATGGAAGACTTGTACATTACTCACGTGACAGTTAAGAGATAACGACGTTGGAAAATTGTGTGTTTCTTCTATCAACCAAAGCTGCACATATGCACACACCTATGCCCCCACCCCCTTCAATGCAGAAATTCTACTTCTAGCTATACATCAAATAAAAATGTATTTATATTTCCCAAAGACTTCACCAATATTCATAATTATCCCAAATTGGAAACAACTCAAATGTCAATCATCAGAAGAATAACTCCATCAATTTTAACCATGTATGGTAATAGAACATTACTGAGCAATGAGAATGATTTACAGTTACAGACAACATAAATAAACCTTACAATTCTAATGCTGCATAAAGGAAGATAACAAAAGAATAATCTGTAAGATTGCATTTAGATGAAATTCAAACAGGCAAGATAAATCCATACTGTTAGAAAAGAGGACAGTGGCTACTTTTAGTCGGGTATAAGAAGGGGCAGGAGTGCTTTTGAGGTGCTAGTAATATCAGATGCTGGTCTCACAAAGGTGCGTACTTTAGAAAATTCTGTGACCTGAGGATTTTTGCAGTCCTCTGCACATATTCTATAATTAAGAAGTCTACCTTAATCAAAATTAAAACAAAAAACTGTAAAGGCTTAGTTAAGTGGCCAACTTCGGCTCAGGTCATGACCTCAGTTTGTGGGATCATGCCCAATGTTGGGCTCTGTGCTCATAGATTGGAGCCTGGAATCTCCTTTGGATTCTGTGTCATCCCCTTTCTCTGCCCCTCTGTGGCTCGTATCCTATCTCTCTCTCTCAAAAAGGAAATAAACATTAAAAAAAATTACCAATAGCAAAAACTTGTAAAGGCTGCCACTTACTCTCTCAGGATACGTTACCAAGTTTCCTAACCTTTCTATAGCAGAAGAGAACTAGGATCTAATTAATATTAGCTACTATTTCATGCCTGTTTGATTTATTACTGCACACTTGGCTCTTGAGCACAGAAATACAGCTGAAATATTTGTTGAATGAATGGTTAAAAACCACAAAAGCCCAATGTGGTTGCATTTAACTACAAGTTACTCTATTAATAAGATGAAAACTCTTATTTCAAAAGATTTTAAATGAGTGTAAGTATTCGCAATTTTAAAACTTTTCTCGAGAACTGTATTATTTCATAAGTGGAAGGATGTATTAATTTGTAAACTGTTGAATCTGTGGCCACAAGGCAGTCACTTTAGATGGTAAACGGTACATACAAGCTTCTCTGAGAAATGTTTGTGTTAAGGTGCCTAGGTGGCTCAGTTGGTTAAGTGTCCCACTTCGGCCCAGGTCATGATCTCAGTCATGAGCCCTGCTTGGGCTCTGTGCTGACATCTAATATTTATGAAATAACTTAAATATCATGAAGTCCACCATTTTAAAGTATGAATTCAATGGCTACTGTATACTCAAAAGTTCACCCCCTCCCCAACCCCTTAGTAGTCATGCCACATTTTTCTCTTTTCTCAGTTCATTTCAGTCCCAATCTATTTTCTACCTCCATAGACTTTGCTTATTTGGGACATTTCATATAAATGGAATCCTCTTATATTTCATATAAATGGCCTTTTGTATCTGGCTTCTTTTACTCAGCCTATTTTCATTCATGTTTGTAGCACTTATCAGTATTCCATTCCTTTTTACTGCAATGGAATACTTATTTGACATGACATATAGATTGTTCCCAATTTTGCAATTATGATTGATGCTACTATGAACATTCACTTAACAATTTTTTCTATTGACATGTCTTCATGGGATTGAGTCTGTAATAACAGTATGGAGCCTCCTTAAGATTCTCTCTCCCTTACTCTGTCCCTCTATGGCTCGAAGGGCACTTGCTCTGTGAAAATAAATACTTATTTTTTAATGTTTATTTACTTATTTTGAGAGAGAGAGAGAAAGACAGAGTGAGAGAGAGTGAGAGGAGCAAGGTGGAGGCAGATAGAGAATCCCAGGCAAGCTCCTCACGGTGAGCACAGAGCCTAATGTGGATCTTCGTCCCACAAACCATGAGATCATGACCTGAGAGAAAATCAAGAGTCAGATGCTTAACCCATTGAGTCCCCCAAGCACCCCTAAATCAACATTAAAAAAAGAAAGAAAGGAACAATCAGACTGTTTTCCAAAGTGGAAGATCTATTTTATAATCATACTAGGAATGTACAAATGGATCTAATTTCTATATATCCTTGACAAATCTTGTTACTGGTCACCTGTGTGTCTTCTCTGGAAAAGGTCTCTTCAAATATATTGTTCATTTCAGTTGAGATTATCTATTTATTACTGATATGAGTTCTCTTTTATAGTCTCTATAAGAGCTGCTTATTAGACATCTGCTCAGCAAACATTTTCTCCTTTTCTTATTGTTTGTTGACCTTTGATAGAGTCCTGTGAAGCAGAAAAGTTTTAAATTTTGACAAAGTCCAATTTATCTTTTGTCACTTGTGCTTTTGGTATTTTATCTAAGAAAAAGTTGTGTAACCCAATCTCAAAAAGATTTACAGCTATGGGTTTTAAAAATTTTTTTAATGTTTATTTTTGAAAGAGAGAGAGATAGGCAGTGCTCAGGAGGGGAGAGAGAGGGCAAGGGGAGTAGAGACAGAGGACCTGAATGATGCAGGCTCTGCGCTGACAGTACAGAGCCCGATGTCGAGCTCGAACTCAAGAAACAGGAGACCATGACCTGAGCCGAAGCTGGATGCTTAACCAACTAAGCCACCCAGGTGTCCCTACAGGTACGTTTTTATGTTTTAGCTAATGATTTCATAACTTGAACTCTGACATTTTCATCTCTGATCCATTTTGAGTCTTTAAGTACCTCAGACATTTCATAAGAACTTATTTCATTGTAAAGTTTCAAGTTAAAAGATGTAGTAAATAACTATAAATAAGTGATCCTGGATTAAATTCAGACTCAAGAAAAAATATGCTGTCTTTTTCCATAAAGGATATTATTAGGTATAAGACCTAAAAAGTAGACTATAATATTAAATCAGCTTTGATAATTGTCCTGTGGCTATGTAAAATCTTCATAATTATATTTTGGTTATGTAAGACAATATTCTGTTTTTTTTAAACAATTGAAAGATCATATTTTATTATCCTTCTCAATTCCAAACAAACTGATAGAAAAGCCTATTTATTGATAATAAAATCATTGGGTATTGCATGTTCTTTCTCAATTCCCAAGCAGAGTCCTGTTCTTCAACGTTCAAATTCAGGATCTCATTTTCCAATACCCAGCATCAAATGACATGGAAAAATCTCCAGCAGGAGGATAAGAGAATTTAGAAAAGTAATTCTTACATTCACTATGCACAAAAACAACTCCTCAGAAACTTGTTTACAATGCAGATTTCAGACGTATGGCCAGAGATGTTATGTGTGCAGAAAATGTCATGAATCTGCATTTTTGTCAAACATCTGGGTTTTTTAAAAGACTTTTTAAAAAATTTATTTTTTTAAGTAATCTCTATGCCCACCATGGAGCTGAAAATCACAACCCTGAGCTCAAGAGTCTCATGCTCCACCAACTGAGCCAGCCAGGCACAGTGCACCCTCCTTATTTTTATAATAAACATAGAAATGTATTTTGGGGAAAAGGGCATCATGTTTACAAATTACTATTAAAGTACTAAGAAAAAATAGAGAAGAGAGAGAGAGGGAGAGAGGGGAAAAAAAGCCAAGCTAATTTGGTAGAAATCTAAATTTGCACAATGTAGAGTACACAAAAATTTTGCAGTATTCTTGCACTGTTTGAGTAAGTCTAAAATTTTTTCAAAATCCTAAGTTTAAAAATATTTCTATGGTGTTCACCAAAGTTTTGTATTGTATATTTTATTCTCAATACAAGTTTGGGATTGGAGTGCTCATAGTCCACAGGGATGGAGGACAAGCTTCAAAACAGAGCCACTGGATCAGAGAGATCATAGGTCAAGACATGAGCTACAGGCAGATCTCTGGAAACTAACAACCCCAGGGATTTAAAAAACAGTCCACTGTCGGAGAGAATGTAAGAGCAAAGAATAAGTCTTTGCATAATCTGAGGAATGAACAATGGACACATATTTTGTAAAATAAAAGATCTCTAATTCTGAGTTTAACTCAATCTGTAGGACAATGAATATTCAATGTATAGAGTCTTAATAACATCTGAAATAAATTAATATAAATTAACAAGAATGTGAGCTTGGATAAAGCAATTAGTTGCAAGTCCAAAATACTGTCAGGTTAGCAAGATGGCATTTTGTCTAATTATTATGCTACAAATTGTAATCACCAGGGAAGCCGATTAAGTACCACTGTAAGGGAAATCATACAAATGCAAAATTGAATATACACTAATATTGTGGGGGTTAGTAGACATTTGTGAGGGGTCTCTATGAGTAAGTGTGCTAATAAGCAAGGCTAACTCTATTTGGAGAGTGAGAAGGCTTTATGGAGGAGACTCCTTTTTTTTTTTTAAATATTTTTATTTATTTCTAGGAGAGAGAGAGAGAGACAGTGTGAGCAGGGAAGGGTCAGAGAGAGAGGGAGATACAAACTCCGAAATAGGCTCCAGGCTCTGAGCTGACAGTCAGCACAGAGCCCGATGCGGGGCTCGAACCCACGAACCGTGAGATCATGACCTAAGCTAAAGTCGGACGCTTAACCGACTAAGCCACCCAGGCGTCCCTGGAGGAGACTCCTTTGAAAGAACTAAAGGAGTTTGCCACCAGGAGAAAGAGAATACAAAGACCATTCTAAGAATTTTGGAAAATAAGCACGATGAGGCAAGGATGTTATTTAAGGAAGAATTCTGCTAATTGTCCGGATACCAGATGGTTTCTGTGATTTATAAAACCTCCTTTATTAAATTATTATTCATAGTTGGTTCTATTTCTGGGATCTCTGACATAAAGATGATGTTCACTCTGTATATAAGATGTGGCTCAAGGGTCAGTATCTCCCCAAAGCCCTTCCTGGACCCTCACCTCCAAATATCATTTTTGGTCTCCACCTTGCTCCTTCTATATGTTCTTGTCAAACAGACAAGAGGTAGGATTTCATAATAACAGCACACTGGTGACTGCTTAAGGCATGGACATGAATGAGTTCATCCAATACGGAACACTCGGCAGGCTGAATTGCTGAGGAGTGATGGGGAGAAGCTGTGTGACAAAAGCTCTGCAACACACCAGCTTCTCAGAGGAGGGAGGGTAACCAATAGTTTGAGCTGCTGAAGAAAAGCTAGGAGCACCTAGAATTTTCTTTGACAGTAAGGTATTGGTTGACCATGGGAATAGCACTCTCAGAGAAGGAAGATAGATCAACTGGAAAATACTTCCTAGTAAATCTATGAAAGAATCGTCTTCTCCCAGGTTGTAAATGATTCTGCCTCTATAATCTCTTTACGAATAGCTCCACAAAGTACAGTCTCAACTATTTTCTGAGAACCTGGTCCAAATGGGACAACCTACAGAAATTCCCCATGGACAGTTCTTAAGGTAGGTTAGATAGGGATCAAGAGTGAGAGCTTAGGATATTCTAAATAACTCTGATGGTCAGTGGGGGAGTGGGGTGGGGGGATGGTTTAGGACAACTCATTACTAAGCATATAAAAACTGGTAGAGAGAGAACACTTTCCTGAGAAACAAAATTACTGTTATAATTTCTAAAAAGGCAGGTATAGGTAAATAGTATTTTCACATGCTTAGGGGCATAGAAGAAATTGAAAGACTTAGAGAGGTTTCCCTGAGGGCAGGCAAATTTGGGTTCTAGTCATAGTATATTTATATAGGCAACAGAAAAAGTATTAAAGCATTTATAAATAAATTTATTTTTAAAAACAAATGAGGGAATTTTCCTTCTAAATTTAGAAGGAAATCGTCTGCTCTAATGGGTCAATGAACAATTTCAACAAAAATGAACAGGTAGAAAAAAATGGAATTTTAAATCACTGAAAAATTTTTAAATGAACTACGGGATCCATACATAAAATTAAGAACAGGGAGACACTATTTTTATAATAGCAGGGTGAAAACAGGTTTCCTTATCAAGATAAAAAATATGAAGGTATATAGTAAATGACATAGATATCACCAGGTAAGGATTTCAAGTTTCTCTACAAAGATAACAGTCAAGCAATATGACTAAATGAAAATCTACTGGGGCATCTAGGTGGCTCCGTCAGTTAAACATCTTACTCTTGGTTTTGGCTCAGGTCATGATCTCACAGTTTGAGCCCTGCATTGCACTCTGTAATGACAGTGCTAAGACTGCTTGGGGTTCTCTCTCTCCTTTCTCTACTCACGTGGCTCACACACTCTTTCCCTCTCTCAAAATAAATAAACTCTAATAAGTAACAAAATAAAAGAAAATCTAGAATTTAAACAATAGCAGACTATATAATAGAAGCTTTATTCACATACCACGAAAAAACATAACCTAAACAAAACATGGTTATAAAGAGTGAATTCATGGATGAGATACAGATGGTTAATACATTTTTTTTTTTAATTTTAGAAAAAAGGAGTGGATTAGAGGGGCAGAGGGAGGGAGAGAATCTCAAGCAGGCTCCACACTCAGCAAAGAGCTTGACTTGGGGTTCGAGCCCAAGTAACTGGGATCATGACCTGAGCTGAATACTCAACTGACTGAAACACCCAGGAACCCCAAGTGGTTATTAAACATATAAAAGAGGGGCGCCTGGGTGGCTTAGTCGGTTAAGCGTCCGACTTTCGCTTAGGTCATGATCTCGCGGTTCGTGGGTTCGAGCCCCGCGTCGGGCTCTGTGCTGACTGCCAGCTCAGAGCCTGGAGCCTGTTTCAGTCTGTGACTCCCTCTCTCTCTGACCCTCCCCTGCTCATGCTGTCTCTCTCTGTCTCCTAGAAATAAATAAAAACATTTAAAAGAAACCAAACATAATTGGTTAAAATTAAAATGCAAGTTCAGGGGGTCCTGGGTGGCTCAGTTGGTTATGTGTCTGTCTTCAGCTCAGGTAATGATCTCGCAGTTAGTGCATTCAAGCCCTTCATCAGGCTCTGTGCTGACAGCTCCGAGCCTGGAGTCGGCTTTTGATTCTGTGTCTCCCCCTCTCTCTGACCCTCCGTTATTATGCTCTGTCTTCCAATAATGAAAATGTTAAAAAAAATTTTTTTTAAATGCAAGTTTAGTTTTAGTGTCAATTTTTTAAAAAAATTAAGAATAACTAAAAAAGATTTGTTAACTCAAGTATTAAAAAATAATTTTTAACATTTATTTTTGTGGGTATAAGAAAGACAGCAAGCAGGGGAGGGGAGGGTGGAGAGAGAGAGAGAGGGAGAAGCAGAATCCAAAGCAGGCTCCAGGCTTGAAGCTGTCAGCACAGAGCCCTATGAGGGACTCCCAATTCACCAGCAGAAGTTGGATGCTTAACTGAGCCACCCAGGAACCCCTCAAGTATTTTAAGTAAAGAATTTTTAAGAGTCTGTTTTTGTTTAGCCTTTTTAAACATAAAGATCTCAGGTGCTTTCTTTATAATTTCTAATACTGGATCCAAACTATACATGAAGAATTCGATTTCAGCATGCCACTAAGAGTAAATGCCCTTGAGAAGATTCTGCTCTGAAACAATCCCCATGCTTATTAAAACATGTTTATTTATTTATTTTGAGACAGACAGAGAGAGATGGGCAGAGAAGGGAGAGAATCCCAAGCAGGCTTCATGCCAGTCAGTGCAGAACTAAACAGGAGACTCAATCTCACAAACTGCGAAATCACAACCTGAGTAAAAATCAAGTGTCACTCAACCAACTGAGCCACTCAGGCACCCCAATCCCATGGTTATTTAATCAACTTTTCTTGAAATTTAGAATATTTTTGCCATAATGTTGACCATGTCCCTTCTCTGCTCAACATGCTTCAGCAGTCATCCAAGATTTTTAGTCGAACGTTTTAACATGCAAACTTAGTTTGGGTATGCCAAAAGTTGTTAAGCATAATTATCTCAAAGTTAAATTTAAAATTGATTTTTAAACTTGAAAGTAAGATTTTTATGAAAGGAAACAATCAACAAAAGTAAAAGACAACCTACTTAATAGGAGAAGATCCAAGATATATGTATAAAGAACAAATACAACTCAACATCCCAAAACCAGAAGAAATGAACAGATTATTTCTCCAAAGACCTACAGATGGCCAACAAAAACATGAACAGATGCTAAAAATCAATCATCAGGGAAATACAAATCAAAAAAAGAACTGGGTATCACCTCACCCCTGTCAGAATGGGCAAAATAAAAAACACAAGAAATAACACGTATTGGCAAGGATGTGGAGAAAAAGAAACCCTCATGCATGTGGGTGGGAACAGAAACTAGTGCAGCCAATATGGAAAAGAGTATGGAAGGGCCTCAAAACATTAAAAATAGAATTACCATGTGATACAGTAATTCTGCTACTGGGGTATTTACCCCATGAATAAGAAAACACGAATTCAATAAGATATATGCAACCCCACCTTAATTTCAGCATTATTTACAATAGCCTAACTATGAAAGCAGCCCACGTGTCCATTGATAGATGAATGGATAAAGCAGATGTGTAGAAGACACACACACACACACACACACACACACACACACACACTGGAATATTATTCAGTCATAAAATAAAGAATAAGGGGTGCTTGGCTGGCTCAGTTGGAGGAGCATGTGACTCTTAACTTTGGGGTCATGGGTTCAAGCCCCACAATGGGTGCACAGTTTACATAAATAAATAAAACTTAAACAACAAACAAACAAACAACTGGGGCACCTGGGTGGCTCATTCAGTTAGGCATCCAACTTCATCTTAGGTCATGATATAGCATTCTGTGAGTTTGAGTCCCATGTTTTAGCCCCAAGTCGGTTCTGTGCCGACAGCTCAGAGCCTGGAGCCTGCTTTCAGTTCTGTGTCTCCCTCTCCCTCTGCCCCGCCCCCTACAACACTCTTGTCTTTCTCTCTCAAAAACAATCGTTAAAATTTAAAAAAAAAATTATTAAATCTTGCCATTTCCAATGACATGGATGGAGCTAAGTGAAATGTCAGTAAGAAAAAGACAAATACCGTTATGATTTCACTTATATATGAAATTTAAGAAACAAAGAAAAAAATGGAGACAAACCCCAAACTAGATGCTTATCTAAAGAAAACTAACATTTATCAGAGAGGAGGTAGGTGGGGAAATGAGTTAAACAGGGGAAGGGGATTAAGAGTATACTATCTTGATGAACAGAATATAACATACAGAATGTTTTGAATCACTGTGTTGTATACCTCAAACTAATATAACCCTGTATGTTAACTATACTGAAATAAAAATTTTAAAGGGGGGTGGGTAGTTCGGTGGCTCATTCGAGCGTCCAACTTCGGCTGGGGTCATGATACCATGTTTTCTGGGTTCAAGCCCCACATCGGGCTCACTGCTGTCAGCCTGTCAGTACAGAGCCGCTTTGGATCCTGTCTCTCTCTATCCTCCCTACCACTTGGCTCTCCCAAAAATAAAAATAAAAATAAATTTTTTTTTAAACTATGGTTCCTGGAAATACTCAATACCAGGTCAATGTGTGGAGTGGATAGAGCAAGCAAGCTCCTTTTCCATCTCCCTGCTCCAAAAACCCACTTAACACAAGTACAGAAAATATACTTGATCTTAGCCAACAGACCAAGAAGCCATTTAAAACTTAATTTTAATTTAATACAGTTTTAATTTTCAGCTTGGACAGTTCACGTGATTTAGTTTTGAATTTTAATTTTTATTAAATAATTGCATAAATATAGGCCTTCATTACTTTTCTTAAGAAAAAGAAAAAACCAGTACTTGTAATAACATCTGAGTTGTAAAAATGCTGCATCATTAGTGTTCTACACCAGCTCCAATAAAGATCTGGGACACACAAAAGGACTTGTTTAGAATTACAGCTAAGAGCAATATTGCCAAGGTGAGATCATTTTTGAGTTTATTAATAATTTTGAGGTTGAGATATTTGGAGAAACAATAGGGCAATATTTTCAGCACAAATTAATGGTGACCAACCAAAACTAAAAACTCCACAAACAAAAACAATACAACACAATGCATTGATAAAGATCATTTAAAAGTACTTATATAGGAGAGTAAAACAAACTTCAACCTTTGGGGATAATGACTAGATACATGTGAGAGACTTCTAGGGAGGTGGTAATAATTGACTGTGTTCGTAATGTAGGTGGTAGTTATATGGGAGTGTTCACTTTGAAAAGCTTCATTGGGCTACAGTGAAGACTTGAGTAATTTCATTTTATATTAGTCTTGAATAATAAGTTTTCTTAATAAATGAACTCTAAAAATAAGAGTAGTTCTAATGGTAGTCTTAATTGAAGAAAAATATGTCATATAATTTAAAAAAAAGGCAAGGACAGTGTAAAATGTCTGTGAGTTGTGATTAGCTGGAGTTAGCATCAACTTCCTGGCTTTTCCCTAATTTTGAACAAGGAAGCCTAAATGTTTTTCTCACATTATCAAGGTATCACAGAAAACAAATTAGTAGCCCAGGACATTATACTCCCTTTATTACACACCATGGTAATATTTCAAAGAAGTGCCTGATTGGGGACAGAAATATTGCAACAACATGTAGCCCAAAGACATCGGGGACAGAACCTTGGAACAAAGGAACAAAACAGGAAAAGGAAAGTCTTCAAAGGTTATATACATATATAAATCCTGACAACATGGTCTGAAAACTTGTGGATACTTGGTTTTCTCCTCAGACCATAGTAGGCAGTAAAGTATTCACTTGTATATCTTGTATTTATTCACTGCCACACTTGTTCTACTGACCAAAAAACAATTCTATAGAGGAGAATCCGTCAACTGATTCCTGCTGTGAAATGTTCAGGCATTGGAGCCATCTGGGCAGCCTACTGTTTGTTCCTACTCCACCCACTACCTCAGAGGTTTAAGTGTGTGTGTGTGTGTGTGTATGCGCTCATGGAGTTAGTAGTGTATATAGAGAGTTAATAGAAACTACTGTATCCAAGAAACTACATCCTTTTCACCAAAATCTACAGAGTAACAAGATAACTAGTCCTTGGTGAGACTCACAGTGACATGACAGCAGAGAAGAGAGTCAGAAACATCTGCAAAAGGCCAACAATTATGGGGGAGTGTTAACGACTACCTGGCAAAGAAAACAGTGTTAAGAGCAAGGGCAAAACAATGTCAACAAGGCTCAAAAACCTGTCCTGCCCAGTTAGAATTTCCTGTTAGGATTTTTCTGTGTGACCATTAAAAAGAGAAGCCATAGTAAGTCTCTCCTTCAAGAAAAGGAGGCCAAGTGCACCACAATAAAAACAGGATAGAATACAATGACTAAGAACAAAAGAATGTGGGAAAATAGTGAAAACTTTTACATAAAATCACACAAAGTTTGATTTAAGTTAAAGTCACATATCAAATATATGATAAATGTACACTATTCAAGAGGAAGATTAAAAATGGAACAGTGCAAACCACTAGTTAACTGTTTACTGAATTCCTTCATTTAAAATGATAGATCTTGGGGCGCCTGGGTGGCTTAGTCGGTTAAGCGTCCGACTTTCGCTCAGGTCATGATCTCACAGTTCGTGGGTTCGAGCCCCGCGTCGGGCTCTGTGCGGACAGGCAGCTCAGAGCCTGGAGCCTGTTTCAGAGTCTGTCACTCCCTCTCTCTCTGACCCTCCCCTGCTCACGCTGTCTCTCTCTCTCTCTCTCTCTCTCCCTCCTAGAAATAAATAAAAAAGAAAAAAAACCATTAAAAAAAAATAAAATGATAGATCTTGTGGCACCTGGGTGGCTTAGTCAGTTAAGCGTATGACTTTGGCTCAGGTCATGATCTCACGACTCATGGGTTTGAGCCCCGTGTCAGGCTCTGTGCTGACAGCTAGCTCAGAGCCTGAATCCTGCTTCGGATTCTGTGTTTCCCTCTCTCTCTGACCCTCCCCTGCCCATGCTGTCTCTCTCTCTCTCTCTCTCAAAAATAAATAAAACATTAAAAAATGAAATGAAATAAAATGATTGATCTTCCTCTACCCCATCCTTTTACTTTATCCCTGCATTATTCAGCAACTCTGTAAGATTCAGTAACACTAGTGCCTTTCAAAATAATATGCTATAAAGTCCTAAAAAAGCATGGAGACCATGGAGACCGAATTCTCTCACTCAATTTTTTGAGGTGTATCAAAATTCAAATTTAAGATGGACAACTTTATCAGACTATTGATTCTCATGAAGTTCTGCATGCTTCAGAAAAGAACTAATACTGAACACCATGGCAATACTATTCCAATATATCAATTCAAATTCAAAAGATTCAGTATTCTTTAAGACTTATTTAAGCTCTCTGTTCATTCCCTCAACAAAAAATTTTCAGTGTTGGCTATGTCCTGGGCAGTGCTTTGAGCATTAGCAATGAACATATGAATATTTTAAATAAGATAATTTGGAAACTTTGCAAAACACAGTTTGATTAATATTTTGATTTCTGTAGCACATATAAGCTTTTGAGACCTAGCTTTTCTTTTTCACAAATATAAGAATTCAATTCTTGGTTTTGTTATCAAGATTACAATTTTGACTTCTCATTAGTAGATATAAATTTTCATTAAGTTGCTTAGCAACTGTGCTTTACTTCATTCCTTATCTGTGGATTGCTTTTGTATTTGTGAAAAGTGCAAGATATGTATCACTATGTATTGAAATGTTCTTTTTATTCTGCAAGAAGTATTGCAAAAGGGAAAAGAAAGTAATTTTGCTATAGTGGCTTCATGGAAAATGCTAACTACTCTTTTTTGTACCTAAGAACCCCTGATGACTTAATTCAATAATAGCAATGGAAAGATGCTACCAAAATCTTTTTTTTTTTTTTTAAATATTTTTATTTATTTCTAGGAGAGAGAGAGAGAGACAGCGTGAGCAGGGGAGGGTCAGAGAGAGAGGGAGACACAGACTCTGAAATAGGCTCCAGGCTCTGAGCTGGCAGTCAGCACAGAGCCTGACGCGGGGCTCAAACCCACGAACCGCGAGATCATGACCTAAGCGAAAGTCGGACGCTTAACCGACTAAGCCACCCAGGCGCCCCACTACCAAAATCTTTGAACTGTAGATTTCATTTTTGTCTTCATCAAACAAACAAAAAAAAGAGGTATACACTAAATTCTGTCAGTGTAATTACTATTGCTTAAAAGTGGGATTGAGAGGTAGGAAGGAAGGATCATCCAGGATCCCACCACTTAATCCAAGTACCTTGCTTTCTTTTGGATCACTTACTCTAGGGAGAGCCAGCTGCCATGTCCTAAGGATATTTTTACCCTTTGCTACTAAATAAGCAAGAAAGTAAAGGATTCAGAAATATTTACCTGATATAGATTTAATGAACCCATGTTAACTGTCAATACCAGGTACTGGGAATCTCTACTATTTATTTCCGCAAATGCACAACATACTATGTAAAGGCGAGAATCAAAATATTGAAGCCAAACAATACTCTACTGTTTAATAATATGAATAGGGGGAGGGCAGGAGAAACAAGAAAATTATTACTTCAAAAGTCAGGATGGGAAGTTCCTGGGCATCTCGGCATCTAAGCATGCTCTATTTTGACCTATGAGTGTTTTCTTTACAAATATAGGTAAATTGTATTTAATATTTCCTGAGCTTTTCTGTTGACGTATTCTATAATGAACAATGTTAATACTTAACAGCATTATTGTGAATAAAATTCACAAAGGACTTCCTTTCCTCTTTAGAAAAATATAGGACTGTTAGATTGTATTATATATTAACTATATTGGATAAGGCTGAGATCGATATATTTTACTATGCAAAATAGCGTCTTAAACATTATTTCTATCTCCAAGATGCCTCCAATGATTACCACCACCTAGTATTTACACCCTTGCATAGAACCTTCCTGAATGGAATAGGTTTCAGTTGTGTAGCAACTTACAAGACTAACGTCCCAAAAGACATTGGAGGGGTGCCTGTATGGCTCAGTCAGTTAAATGTCCAACTCTTGATTTTGGCTCAGGTCAAAATGTCACAGTACAATAGATTGAGCTCCATAGTTAAGCTCTGCACTGTCAGCTCAGAGTCTGCTTGAGATTCTCTCTCCCTCCCACCCCTCCCTTGTGTTTGCTCTCTCTCTCTCTCTCTCAAAAAACAAAAAGATATTGCAGCTCTTTCCTTGTTATCTTTTGATTGACTTACTATAGGGAAAACGTGCCATGGCATGGAGAACCACATAAGTCCTATAATAAGAAATTGAGGCCTCTAGCAAACAGCCATCAGTCAAAAGACTCCCGCAAGTGATCTGGGAAGTAAACCTTTCAGCTCCACTCCATCCTCCCCAAATTTGCAGATGACTGCAACCTCATGAGAGACCCTTTTCCAGAAGCACTCTGGTAAGCTACTCTCAAATTCTTAAAGTTTGTTTTGTTTTGTTTTTAAGTAGGCTCCATGCTGAACATGTGGCTTGAACTCACAACCCTGAAATTGAGTCAAATGTTCTGCTGACTGAGCCAGCCAGGCACCTCTACCCTCAGATTCTTGATCCCCAAGAACTCTGAGATAATAGATTCTTGTTCAAAGCTACTAAATTTTGACGTACTTGTGAAGCAGCAACAGATAACTAATACAGATTTGTCAATTAATTCCTTAGAACGCTCTATTATAAAACATAAATCAGCTAGATTAACACATCCCTAACTAAAACACCTCAAAGACTTCACGTTGCTCATGCACTAAAATCCAAACTGCCCACTATGGTCTACAAACCATTCACGCCCCAGCTTCTGCCAATACCTTTTTACCTTCACGTGCATCCATTCTCAGTCAACAGACTCCTCTGAGATTATGAGCGAATATACTCTTTTACCTGTTTTTTTTTTTGCGGTTTTCTCTGGCTTAGGAATGTTCTTCCCTGCATTCTTGGGAGTATTCTTTGCATACTTGGCTCCTTTTTTGTCACTCAGTTTCTCAGCTTAAATGTTCCCTCCCCCAGAGAGGCCTTTCCTGATGACCCATTCAAGAGAAAGCCCTGGAAAGTTCCCACTAAGGAGAGGAATAAGATAAGGGGACCACATTTAAAGCAATATAAAACTGAAGTTACTCTCCATAACTGTATGAAATTAAAGAAATTAATAATATAAAATTTGAAAAGAATATAAATTTGTCACTATACATGATTGTACGTCTGAGATACACAAGAAAAATAAACTGAAAAACAAGAAACAAAACAGCAACAAAAAAAAGAAATAGATAAACTCTGGGAATAAAACTAAGATACGTCTGAAGGAACGGCACCTGGCTAACTTCGTCAGTGGAGCATGTGACTCTTGATCTCAGGGTTTTGGAGTCTTTCTACATGTTGGGTCTAGAGTTTATTTAAAAATAAAATCTTTCAAAAAAATGAAAGCACCTCTGAAGGACAAAAAAAAGACCCTAGCTGATGAAAAGGTATCCTTTGTAGGAAAGAAAGACTAAATATCAAAAAGAAGTATATTCTCTAAATTCTCTGTACCATATGATTACAATAACACCAATAGGACTTTATTCTTGCAACTAGACAAGATGATTATTAACTTAGGAAAAATAAGGCAAGAATAGTCAAGAGATTTCTTAAAATTAGAAGGAATTCCCTCTATCAGATATGACAAAAAGGAAATGAAAGATTTTTTATAAACTTATATGCTAGAAGTGGTACAGATTTTTCTAATCAAGGCTAAAGTCAAAAAACAGATGAAAGGTTATCTTAAAACCTTTTTTCCATCTTTAAAATTGTTAAAAAATTTTAAATTTCATTTTAAAAAACCAAATATTTAAAACATTGACATATAGTGGAAATACATCTGCAACTTTTATCACAGATGTCAATTTTTCAAAGAGGCTGCATAAAATCAATAGAAGACTAATAATCCAATAGAAAAATGGGCAATCTGTATATTATTTCCTACTTCAAAATGTTTCAAATCGCCTGTATTTTTCAAGAGTGAATAAAATATAAAAATAAACATCACTTTGGCTACTGTTTAGATATGTCTTGGCCAAAACTGTTACACATTGAGACTGATTCATATGGGTGTTTAGTGGGGACTGAGGAAAGGATGTACTTTCATAGCCGAGTTGACAGTCTGAAAACCAGTGCATGGTTAGGACATGAAATGAGGGAACAATCATTCAAAACTAGTTGGGGGGAATTTTGAGGAGATTTTATTTATTAGTTCCTGAGAGGCAAGGTGGCCCAGCAAACATACTCAGCTAGCCTAGTTTCAAACTATGTGATGGCTGATAAAACCCTGGCCAGTTTGTTCCCACCTACAAAATGAAATGCCTGGTAGATCTTAATTCATGTTTGCATCCCTAATATCTAGCCCAAGGCCTGGCAATAGAAATGATTCAGGAAGTGCACTTTTTCACTTATTTTTCTCATTCTGAAACTTTTTTCATCTAAAATTCACCCACACTGTAACAAATTGAAGACAAGTTATCTTGGTACTTGATTCTATTTCATATAATAAGAAATCCACAAACAACATGTTTTCCATAAGTTAAAAAATTCTCTTGTCTCTTGTGTTAAAGAAATTCAGATTTAAGGAGCACCTGAGTGGTCAGTTGGTTAAGGGGCCGACGCTTGATTGTGGCTCAGGTCATGGTCTCACAATTCATGAATTCAGCCCTCATAGCACAAAGCCTGCTTTGGATTCTCCCTGTCTCCCTCTCTCTGCCACCCTCCCCTCTTCCGCCCCCCGGCTCATGCTCTCTCCCACTCTTTCTCAAAAATAAATAAATACTTTTTAAAAATCAGATTTAAGAAAGGCTGAAGTTGTTCTGGCAGCTCTCCTGGTTCAGAGACTCATGCTCCTATTTTTCTTCCCAATAGAAATTCAATCTGTCCTTTCAAGGTGGCTGTTAGTGCTCCAGCCAATAAAGAGCCATGTTCTATAAATGTTTAGTGAATGGAGAAAGACAAAAGAGCACATACTATGAGTCTAGGTTTATGGAGTTGATCAAAAAGACCTTTATGGAGATTAATGTCAAAACAGTAGTTATCTTTATGTGGCATTATTGTGTGGGAAGGCCCTTCTGGGAGTGCTAACTAAAATGATCATATTATCGTCTGCATGGTGTTATACACAAGAATAACCTTGCTATGTGTGTATACTTAATGATTTGTGCACCTTACTGTAAGGTAACTAAACAATGTACATTCTAGATCTTTGAGTTTATCTGTAGTTTTACAAGACTAAGCATTCCAAGCAGATTGAAGAAACGAGGTATTGTGGGGGCCCCTGGGTGGCTCAGTTGCATGTGTCTGACTTTAGCTAAGGTCATTATCTTGCAGTTTGTGAGTTTGAGCCCCTCATCAGGCTCTGTGCTTTTAGCACAGATCCTGTCCTACCTCTCTGCCTTTCCCCCAACTCTCTCAAAAATTAACATAAAAAAAGAAACAAAGTATTCTAGAGTATGCAGCTCTTGTGCTCTTAACTGCTTTCAAAGGTTTAAAAGTAAGAAAGACAAATAGTCTACTACTAGAGTAGCAATTGTTTTTCTTTAGGAATACCTGGGTTTAAATCCTATCTTTATTTTGTATTTAATGTCTTTAATTTCTCCAAAATGGGTATGAAATTGACTTTTATCTTATTCAAAATCATAACAGAATCCTTCTGTGAGGATTAATGAGGCAATGTAGTTCAAGTTTTTAACATAGTGCCTGATATGCAATAAAAGGTAATTGTTATTATTACCATTGTTATCATCAATTTGTTAAACATTACATCATTATTAACAAATGATTCTATGGTCAATAATTCCGATTAAACTGGTCAATATTCCTGTGGATATGAATGTCCTGTTGAATATGTGTATTTGGCTATGAACTTTTTTATTTTTCAGGTGAGAACTTCCTAATGAAGTTGAATTCAGTTCTTATAGTTCTGCATTATAAGAAAACCAAAGTAATCATGGGAACAATTTTGGGCTTATGTTATAAAATACTTAGTTTTGCTTTCAAAATTATATGATCCTCATTAAGGTGGTCCTATGGATAATGACTTGGAAATAATTTGAAAATACAGGAACAGATATAAAGCAGTATGTATAATTTAGTACCATTTACTTATGTTACCTAACTATAAATTCATTAAAAGATGTCTGAAAATACACAAGACACTGGTCAAAGTGGTGACCTTGGGGAGTTGAAGATCACTAAGTAGTAACTGGGAACTTTTGCTCATTTAACATAAAAAGTCCAGACTAAGATAGATAGTTTCCTTATTATTTCCCAGGGACTAGTAAGAGTGGATACTTTTCTAGTCCACATTTTTCATGGAAAATAGATTTTATATGTGGAATAAATCCAGTTTTGAAAAATGTATAAACACAAGATACTTACCCACTTAGCAATTGGACACCCATGAGAGCTTTTTCCTTCTTTTCCCGTATATACTACAATTTCTATCCTTATTGCGTTTCCTTTTTGACCATACCTGAGTACAAAACACAGTGAAGGGAAAATAATTGCAATTAATTGCGATATACACTTTTTAACATCTTAATGTAAGATACAGATTTACAAATGTACAAAAACCAAACACTCCTCATAATTTACATTAATTAAAAATTTACTTTTGTGTGGCAGATATTTTATGTTATCCCGTTCTGCTTACTTATCCTTAAAGATCACTCTTTATTTTTATCCATATAAAAATATGGACTGGCTCCAAGATAAGCATAAGGAATGTGAATGCAGTGTTGATGGAGGTAATCTGAACTATTACTACAATTATACAATATAAAAATAAGTATTTCTGAACTTAACAAAGATAGCCTTGCTTTGCAAGTGTCTTGTTGAGGGCCCAAAGGCTAATGTGATGAGTGAGTCAGCAGGGACACCAGGACACAATTCTTTGCCTGGGCCCTAAGAAACATCCCACTTCTACTCCTGAAGGTATATACTTCTCATTTGTTCCCAGAGATAATTTCTCTGTATTGAGTCAGGTCCACAGTAATGAAGGATTTTAACAGGGAAGGATATTTCCTCACCTATTCTCCATGATTTCCCTGATAGCAGCAACACTTGGTCCTGCCCCAAGGTGTGTATAATATGGGCCTTTGTCTTTTTGTATAACTCGATCTGTGGAAGGAATAAGATTATTAGACCCAAAGCTTTCCAAAATTGCATAGGGGCAAGGAGGATATAGTTTTATTGTTTTCCAATTGAGAACAATGAATCTTGACAAACTTTTGGTAAGATTTAATAATTAATGTCTAGATTTCACTTGTTCCTTTCTTTCGCCTCCTATTTCATTCTTCCTCTAAGACTCAAAGGAGAAAAAAATTTTAAGATGTGGGTGATATTTATTCTCCTATCTCCTGCTTTAAAGGAAATCTATTAATAATTGAAGTACAAAATTAAAAGTTAAGAGAGCAATACATCTTAAAAGGTTGGCCTCACAATCCTATTAAAATTGAGCCCTGCAATGGCACTGCTAAGAACTTATTCTATTATACACTTGCCTAATTATATATTTATAATGCAAATGTACACAGGAATGTTTTTTGTCACAATTATTTGTAATATCAAGAGAGAGAAACACATCTAGCATCCGTTATCTGTTGAATTGCGGAATGTTTATATAGGGGAAAAATAAAATTATCAAAACAGTAATATTTACAAGCATTGAAAACTCTGAGATTTAATTTTTTTAAAAAAGCAAGTTGCAAAAATATTATTTTAGTTATTTTTAAAAACCCAAACGTTCTAACTATAAGCAATATCAAAATCAGCAATGTTAATTCATATAAAAAACTGAGGTTTTATCATTAGATTTTATACTGTAAGAAGACATTTGCATATATTTCTGTACTATTTGAAATTTTATGTGTGTGAATTATAGATTTCTTAAAAACAGTATGTTTAACTTGACCTCTCAGAATCATGTCTAACTGGCATCGCTCAGAAACGCATTTCTGGTTGTGGTGCATCTATACTGAAAGATCATTATTTAATCATTTTTCAAAAATTAACCATTTTGATTGGACATCAGACAAAACCTAAGACTACTTCTGTGGCTTCCTAAGATACAGTGAACAGAATTTAACTTATTACTGATGATCTAGAACAGAGGTTCTTAACCAGGGGCTATTTTTTCTGAGTGGAAAATTTGTTCAACATTCTTGGTTGTGATAACTGGGCAGGGGTGTGTGTGTGTGTGTGCGTTGTGTGCATGTGTGTGTGTATTACTGGTATCTACCGTGTACAGGCCATGGATGCCATGAAACAGGCCAGGTTGTAGAGGAAAGTCTCCCTACAGCAGAGAATTATTCTATCTAAAGAGTCCTTAGTGCTCAATTTGAGGAAATGTGATTGAGAGGTTAATTACTTATTTTGATAGAACACAATACCTGCATGGAAACCTTTTACTTAGATATGATCATCCCACTTGGGATGATTTCTGGGTGAGTCTGCTGTTTCCTTCTTCAGTTCCCATTTCTACACAATAAGCACAATAATCTTATATATAATGATTACAGAAAAACATGTAAGTGACAATGTATAAAACAATCAGTTGCACTGCAGATGTTCAATAAACTTTAAATGCTTCGGTCTCAACTCCTACACTGTGACTAGTTACTATCTATATGGAAAGACTTGAAACTAGACAATCATCCTCCTGAAAGTATGCTAGCTCAGTAAAATCAGAATATAATTTTAATGGCATTTTAATTAAATTACAGATTTTTCCCCATTTCTAATGATATCCAAAAAATTCCTGTCCCTTTTTTATTTCAAATTTTTGAAACAAAAGGAAAGTAGGCTCTGAACTTGTGACTTCTGTCTTTTACTACCTGTGAACTTCCTTGTGACTTAGTTTCCTCATTTGTCAACTGGAGATGATAAGCCTTCTCTATGTAGGGATGTTGTAAATACAACAAGTCAGGGTCAAGGCACTGTATCAGACTTGCAGTAAAAGATCTGGAATGGGAGTCATTGCACTCTTCTGTCCTTGGTCCAAGAGCCTCTCATTCTCCTATTTTTACCCCACTCAGCCTTGTCACCCCTTTTCAGTTTATAAGATCCTTCTGAGAAGAGCCTATCCCAGGTGCCTGGCACATGGCAGGCTGTCTAAACAGTGTTGAATGATGAGAAGAGTAATAGAAGGATTGACTTCAGAATATCAAATGTACTTTAGGTAATCAAGAGCAAATAGTCATGGCTATGCTTCGCTAATTTTTCTACTGTGGTTAAAACAAGAAATCAGAAATCTATACTTTATCCTTCCAAACAGTCCTTTACCCATTCTGGAATGTACTAACCAACACCTACTTCTGACCAAAAAACCTTCTTTTGTTTGATGCAAATCTTAAATCTTGTGATTTGGGGCTATATTGTAAGACATTTTTTAAAAAAGACTTTTAATAATCCAATCTATGAGTTCAGAACAGGTTATTTCACAAATTTTGTCCTCATATGCTGTATAAAAGCTGAAATAATGAGGACATCAACCAGCATAACAAACCTGAATGACGCAATTAATCTCCTTATTACAGATACATTAAATTATTTCTTCTTTTACATGAGCAGTTACATGAAATCTGACCACAGACAATGACTTATCAGTACAGGGTTCAAATTAAGCTTTCATGTGTTTTAAATACTAAGCAAATTTCTCATAAGGCCTGCCTAAGAATCTTTATAATCCAGCAAGATTTCCTCAGGGTGATAATTTTGATTATTAGTTCC
The DNA here is from genome assembly GCF_003009895.1 of Hyaena hyaena. NCBI lineage: Eukaryota > Metazoa > Chordata > Mammalia > Carnivora > Hyaenidae > Hyaena > Hyaena hyaena. Next base: position 2,042,915 of record NW_024080705.1, read on the forward strand.
TGAATGTTCTCTTTCAATGACTCCTAAGGCACAAAATACGTATTAGAAATCACTTCACAACTCAGCTATTTGCACATGCCTATTTGTCTTTTAAATCAGAAATCAGTATTATACAATTTAATATTTTAAAATTTCAAAAGGTTTTCAAAGTCTTCAATGGCCAAGATTATGGAGTTTTTTTCATATATAAGGACATCCTTTGTATTGCAGAGCAGAAAAGCACTAGACATTGATAAAGAAATAAAACAAGCCCAGTTTTTTAATACAGTGGCAATTACACACACTTTCTAGTTGCTTGTTAAGTTGCACATATATTTTACATTCTGTGTGTAGGTTTTAATCACCCAATAAAAAATATTTTTGAGACAGAATGCTTACAGGTTGAAATCCTTTAATGCTAATAAATTATAATAAAGTATTAAAGGAATTCATTCTTATCAGAATCACAATAACTTGAGACATTTAGCTTAGAGAAATCAGCAAATTTTCCACTTGAGAAAGTTTCCAAATTATGCATTATATTTCCCAATTATTTCAGTAAAATCAGTAAAGGTACAATAGAAAAATGGGTAGATTTAGTCCATTTCAGCTAGAATACTAATGGTGCAAAAATGCCACATATGAAAAATAACCCAAAATTTGATTTGGTCATGACGAGGCAATTAATGGAAGTAAACAAAGAATAAACACAAAAATGCACTCAGGCACACACTTACCAAGACAGTTGCACGTGGGCAAATCAGAATCTTTCGTTGTGGACACCAGGTTTTTTGTAGGATTGGTAAAGAAGTTCATGGCATAATCATTAAAACTTTTCTGTGCACTGTCTACTGGGGAAAATTCCGAAGCTCCAACAATGGATGAACAGACGTCCTCTTCGCTTTTCGTAGAAACCACTGTAATTCCACCTGAACATACTACATTTACATTCCTGAGAATTTGTGCTGGGTCTGGTAAGGGGGTCTCATGAGAGATACCGGGCAATGTTGGCAGTCTCTGATGCATGACTTGGTCTTTCACATCCTGCTGGAATTGTGTTTGGTCTTCGCCAGCCATTACATTAGCACACTGGTTAGATGGAGAGGCGGCCTGGAGTAAAGGATGAGCATTCTGACTGACATTCACGGATGGCTGTACCTGAGAATTACAAACTTTTTCTGTAAACGCCTGCCCATTGGATTCTGTTTTTAACTGGAATAATGGGAGAGAATCCAATGGTTCAACCTTCATGGTTTTTTCCTGTGCTAATTCAGGATTATAACGCTCAAATTTTATCTGAGTGAGCGGAGGAAATAATTTTTTGTGTTCTAATGTTGAAGTTGTTTGGGTCAGTGGTTTCCATACTTTGTTTAGGGGAGGAATTTTTCCTAACAGAATGGGAAAATCATGTGGACCGAATTGACCAAATCTTTGAAATTTAGATGCTATCCAAATGTCATGTAGCTTACTATACTCATATGACAACTGTTCCCGCTTTTTCTGGTCATTATCTTGACAAGTTAGAACTACAGGCTTCTTTTTCCGTCGCTCTCTTGATGGGGTAGATTTTGTCTTTTTCTGTGTTGTGTTCTTGTGCTTTGTTAATGATGAGCTATGATTGTTTTGTACACTGGAAGGTGGTTTCTGTGGTATTGTGATTTTCTCCTGACTGCTTTTTTGCTGTACGTTATATGCACCAAGGTTTGTTGATGTACTTTCAACCTTTTTGTCCTCTTGTTTTATATAATTGAATTTAATTATTGATGCAAGTTGTGTTAATTGTGTTGCAACATCTTCCTCTATTTTACTATGAACTGTATCTTGACATGATGGATCATCTTTTGAATCTATCTGTTTACTGTGGGCCAGTGACTGGTTACAGTAACCTAATTTGTCACTTGTTGGTGGCATCTGATGCAAAGTCTTAGAACTCTCAAGGGTAATTCTAGCTTGAGCAACATTTTTATTGGTGTCAATTTTAGACGAATTTGAATTTGGTATGAAAAGAGATCCTGAACTTGTGACTTTTGAATATTCCTGTGACTTTGTAGATGCTTGGTTAGCAGCTGAGTTGTTGTGTGACTTGGAAATATTTTGGCCATTGAATACCACTGTGCTGCATAAACTTTGCTTTTCCAAAGATGGATAGTGATGAAGGCTTTCTGTCTCCCCTTGTAAGGTTGGGTCTTGGAGGTCTTTTTTTACTGAATAAAGGATAGCTTTACAGCTATTAAGCAAACTTGCTGTTCTGTGCTCTGTTTCTTCATCCTTCTCAGACTTTGATGGTGAAGAATTTTCTGATGGAGCTTCTGACAGTTGGGTCAGAGCTTCTATGGCCACCACTTGCTCCAGTGTTAATCTCCTATCCTTCATTAGGGATAGAAGAGTTGGTTGAACTGGAGATCCATCTTTTGATTCTTTACTAGGTATATTTTCTAGAGATTTGGGTTGATCACTTTCATTGTGTGTACTGGTATGACTATTTATGTTGAAATTTGCTGGATCTGGGATAGACTTGCAGTTAAAACTGGGCTTCTGGAAGACTGAAACATTACTTCTCTCCTTGAGATGATCACAGCTCGCACTAGTGGCAATGGAGCTCATGGCATTATGGTTGGCAGTGTCTTTCAGGAATTTATAGGAGTTGTTTTCAAATGCCTTGCCAAATTCTTCAATATTGAATTTTTTAAAAGACGCATTGGTCTCAGTTGGTAAATAGTGTACATTTTTAATGCCGTTTCTTACAGTTTGTGCAAACAATTTCTGAGGTTCTGGTAATGTGGTGAGTAGGACTTTCTTCTTGTCATCTTCAGAGTTCTTCAGTTTTTCAGCTTCTGTCACAATTGCCTTAAATTCTCCTTTGACATGATCAGTTAAATGTGATTTCTTATTTTGCGTCCACTTCTCCACTTCAACACCTGTCATACTTTCTTCATTTTTAGTTACATTTTCATGGGGAGGTGGGCTTAATTCCAATCTCTGTTGCTCCCCATGGCATCTACTGTATTCCATGGATTCTGACTTGGGGCCATTTACTAGTTTGTTGTCAAAATCTGCCTACAAAACAAAGAAATATCTCATATTATCTATGCAAACATACGGAGTAAGAGCCATAGGAACTTTACAGTTTAATAGGAACTAAGTATAAAGCCTCTGAAAAAATATTTTTGCTTTTTATATGTTCAACAAAATAGCAATAACTGCTGTGTAGGGAAAAAGAAAAAGACCAAAAAGTACAAACTATCATAACCCACACTTATTAATATTTTGGTATACTTGTTTATCCAAATAAAATTTGAAAATAATTTTATGTTGGTACCATTCAATAGGCAATATCTATTTTAATACAAATTGTACTGAAATACAAAATACATACAGAAAATTGTACAAATCATAAGTATATAACTCAGTTGTCACAAATGAACACCTATGTGCCCAGATTCCAGCCAAGACACTACCATCTCAGCATCATTTTACTGCTAAAGGGTAACCATTGCTTTGACATCTATCATAGATTTCTTTTGCTTACTTCCACACTTCACATAACTGACTTCCTTTCAGTCAACATTATATTTGTGATTATCCATGTTGTTAAGAAATCCATTGATTCTTATTGTTGGATAGTCAAACAATGACTACAATGTATTTATTGATTCTACTACAAATGGACATTTGAGTTATTTTGCGGTCTTGGCTATTATAAGTATACCACCATAACATATTACAAAATTAATCATTTTACCATGTAAAATCTTACAATTCAGTGGTTTTTCAGAATATTTACAAGGTTATGAAATAATCACCTCTAATTCCAGAATGTTTTCATCACTGCTAGGAGAAACCTTTTCCCACTAACCAATCACTATTTCCCCTATTAATCTCTATAATTTATTTTTTTAATATTTTATTAAATTTTTAATTTTTAAATTTTACTTTTGTTGAGAGAGAAGAGGGCTCCAGTGAGTGAGGGGTGGAGAGGGGGAGAGGGAGACAGAGAGACAGAGACACAGAGAGAGAAACAGGGCCCACCCTCCTCAAAATAAAATGAATAAACATTGAAATTTCTGTTATTTATTTATTTTGAGAGAGAGAGAAACAGTGAGAGCGGGGGTGGAGGGAGCGAGGCAGGCAGAGAGACAGAGAATCCAAAGCAGGCTCTGAGTGAACTCGTGTGACAAGGCTTGAGCTGAAACCAATAGCGAAATGCGTCATCCACTGAGCCACCCAGGGGCCCCAATCCCTATTTTTTAAAACCAAGAAATGGGTCATCCAAAATTATAGCATAGGAATTCAGACAGTAAGGGCATTTCCAACTGCTGTCAGGAGCAAATAGAAAGATAAGCTCCATTTCCTAATCTTTAAAATGGCTCTGCACATTCTAGTCAATGCCTCAGGGAGGAAAAAAATTAGGTATCAAAAGTTAGGAGACTTCTTTAAAAAAGAAAGTTTTTCTATTTTAAAAGAAAAAAGGTTTTTCTCCATAGAAAAACCAGGAGTATTGGCTGAAAAATGGAATCAAAGTTCAGGATGGCTATACTTACATTCAGAATATAAAATATTGAAGCATTACCCAACTGTATAATTAAACACTAAACAATCTTAGTAGAAGTAAACTGTATTACTAATTTCTTGATCAGGGTACACAAGTTAACACAGGTTATGTTCAAAAAAAACACAGGTTATGTTCATTTTGCCAAAATTCAAAATATACAAATATATATATACATTTTCTATATGTTTATTATATTTCAATAACTTTAAAAATCTGGAATAATGGACTTTTTTTTTTTAAAAGGCAGCAATGGTATTAAAAGGTTTTCAATTAAGAGGTACCTGGGTGGCTCAGTTAAGTGTCTGACATCAGCTCAGGTCAAGATCTCAGGGTTCGTGGGTTCGAGCTCTGAGTTGGGCTCTGTGCTGATAGCCTGGAGCTTAGGTCGGATTCTGTGTTTCCATCTCTCTCTACCACTCCAGATCTCATGCTCTGGCTGTCTCTGTCTGTCTGTCTCTCTCTTTCTCAAAACTAAACAATAAAAAAAAAATTTTAATTTAAATCTTTAAAAAAAATTCCATTGCTAATAGGCAAAGATGTCCAGGATATACTGGACATTATTTGGTTAAAAGAAACAACCAAACCAAAAAAGTGGATATAGAACCTTTATATGCAATGGTTTTATTTTTTTTAATAAAAAAAAAAAAGGAGCGCCTGGGTGGGTTAGTTGGTTAAGTGTCTGACTGGCTCAGGGCATTATCTCATGGTCTGTGTGTTCAAGCCCCATGCTGGGCTCCATGCTGACCGCACAGCACAGCCTACTAGAGATTCTGTTTCTCCCTCTCTCTCTACCCCTCCCCCAATCACACTGCCTCTCTCAAAAATAGACAAACATAAAAAAACAAAAAACAAAACAAAACAAAAAAAACACCCCAGACCTGATTAAATACGGTTTTGATTTTTAAAGTATATTTCCTTTAGGGGCACCTGGGTTTCTCAGTCAGTTAAGCATCTGACTGATGCTTTGGCTCAGGTCACGAGTGAGATCTCGAGTGAGATCAAGCCCCATTCCATGGCAGGCTCTGTGCTGACAGCTCAGGACCTGGAACCTGCTTCAGATTCTGTGTCTCCCTCTTTCTGCCCCTCCCCTGCTTGCACTCTGTCTCTCTCTCTCTCATAAGTAAATAAAACATAAAAACGAACGCACTCAATCCCAGAATTGGAAGGAGCTGACTCCATCATACTGCTGAGTGCACCAACAGAAACTACTGGTGCAGCCTCCGCTAACTACATGAACTCTTTTAAGCTTATTTTTATTTTGAGAGAGAGCAAGCAGGAGAGGGGCAGAGACTGGGGGGTAGGGGGAGAGGGAGAGGGAGAGAGAGAGAGAGAGAGAGAGAGAGAGAGAGAGAGAATCCCAAGGAGGCTCCAGTGCAGAGCCCATTGTGGGGCTCTAATCCAGGAACCCTGGAGAAGAGTCACACGCTTCACCAACTGAGCCACCCAGGCACCTCTGAATTTTTAACAAAGACTTCCTTGACATTTAATCTACTTAAACAGTAGATTAAAGTAGTGAATTCCAAAATATCCATTTTACATCTCAAATATTTGTTAACACCTACCTCTCTAATGAGAAGCCAACTCTCCAAAGGAAGTTAAGTGTTACACAAATGTTGAAATGGTGGCTGTTTTATTCCATAATATTCAATATGCACTCTGGAAACCCAAACTCATTTGACTTACCCACCTGAGTCTCTTCTCTTCCTCCTCTACCACCCCAAAAGGGCCCAAGGGTACCATTTAAAGGACAGTGAGTAATTCAAAGTCTCACAGCTTTCTGCTTTGCACTCTATACTAGTCACAAGAATAGAGGTTGCTCTGGGCCCCTCTTACCCATTCCAAACCAACAGGAATGTTGAACACCTTAGATCAGATCTGGCCCCAACAGTTGTTGAGCCCCTTCTGTTCTTATTTCTCCACATTCCTATCATAGTGATACTCTTACACCCACTCTTGAATGAGCTCAAATGGCACTGAGCAAAGTGGTATTTTATCCTGAAATGACTATGCCCTTTGGACAGAATCTGACTGTAGCCTCTCCCAGCACTCACATTCCATACATGCTGTATTTGTGTATCAAGAAACAGGTGCTCAGATCACATGAAAACATCTTTCAAAGCATGTACAGAGACATGGGTCACAAGACTCTGACCTTTTCTACAGGTAGATCAGTGCTTCTCAACATGCCTTTCATTTTTGGCTTTGTTTTACCCCCCCCCCCCCCCCACCTCAGGAGTCTTAATGCCTTTCCCCACCCCCACCCCCCCGGTTAATCTAGGAAAATGAAATTTTAATTTCACAGATATAGTGTGTTTCTATTTATGGAATGTAGCCCCATTGTAATGTCTAGTTTTTTCCGCCATTTCCCCCCAACCAAGAACTATCCTTCGTCCCCTTTGAGGAAAAAAACATTAAAAACTAGCATGTAGAAGACAAGGAGCAACCCATATAAAGTGCTTATGCCTGAGGAGAAGTGACACCCTAAGGACTTATGTTCTCAACCTGAAAATTAAGTGTTTGGAGAAAAAACTTAGGAGACCCGTTGGTGGTTCCATTAATGTTGGCTTTCAGATGATGCAATCATGCTAGATACTGTATTTTACCTCCCACATTCCACAGAAGCATGGAGGTCAGCCCTGCTCTGCATGACTGCTTGTGAAATAACCTAAATTTAAATCAAAAGGAAAGATAAACCAGTCATTCACCAAAGCTAAAATAAACATTTCACACACACACACACACACACACACACACACTCTCTCTCTCTCTCTCTCTCTCTCTCTCTCTCTCTCCTTCAAAGCAGACCTACAAAACAGTTACCTCATTTTGCTACAACAGTAAAAATTGTCTAGGTCTTTTCCGTTTTTAGGCATAAAATGAGGACACCTACCCTACCTAGTATTGTAGCCCTAATATTTGAGCTTTGCCTCTATTCTTTTTCTCTAGCTTTCCTACAGCCACCCTGTGAGAGGTTCAAAATTCAGAGAAAGTCAGGGGGGTGGGGTGTAAGGGACTGAGTTTGCACAAGTCCCCAAGTGTCTCCACATGTCCCCAAGTGTCCCCATATGTCCCCAAGAGTCCCCACTCATCCTACCTTGCTGCCAGAATGAATTATGGCTCTTCGATGCCTGGGCCTGATAGAAGCCATTGCATAGACTTGGAAAGTTCCTTTGCCAATCAATCTACCAGATCCAGACTTCCTTTTTATTCTAAAGTTTAAACAAAAACCCCACCCTCATTTGGCCACAGGGTCTCGGAATCCAAAGTAAAACCTTTAACGTGGGGGTGGGGCTGAGGAGGGGAAGCATGTTATTAGAGGGAGGGACAACTACTATTTAATACAGAAACATGTAAATTGTAGATTGGCTCCAAATGTATACAAAGAACTAAACTTCTCTAGTCACAGGTGTCCTTGTTCCTAACCTCTTTCTTTGGAGTTTTGAGCCAGTACAATATATTCCAAGTCAAAAGGACTAAAAACCATTCAGACTCCAAATCTGCCTGAAGCTATCAACCTATCAAATCCCCTGACATTCAAATATCTTAAATGGCTACCCCAAGATTAGCCGAAGGTCCTCAATCACCAAATTCTATCATTCCTTAACCTACTCTTTTGTAGACCTCCAAGGAGAATCTCAACTGAAATACTAAAATCTAGGTCTCCCTTGGAGCTCCACACTTCTGTGCCTCTGTCCCCAGGTCGTAGGTGTCTCCCCCACCTACAACTGGGGGATTCCAAAGGGAAACCCACTGTCCATTCATTCTTCAGACTTTTCATGTACAATCTTACCCATGCTTAAAGTTGAAAACCAACTATTATCCAACGTAATTCATTCTTTATATTTTTTGTGTACCTTGTTTCATGTATTTGTCAGAATATGGGCTTTATTGGAATCAGACAAACTTTGGCTACTTTCCATGGTTCCATCACTTACAAATCATGTGGCCTAGAGTGAGCCTTGCTCTATGGAGCCTCTTTGAGCTCAGTTTCCTTTTTCCTTTTTTTTCTTAAAAGAGTTTTTATGTGTTTATTTTTTATTTTTTTAGGTAGGCTTCACACTCAGCATGGAACCCAATGTGGGGCTTGAACTCTCACAACTGCGAGATCAAGACCTGAGCTGAGATGAAGTCAGATGCTTAACCAACTGGGCCACCCAGGTGCCTCATGCCTCAGTTTCCATAAGATAAATCAGGACCAGTTCTTTCCATGAGTGGCCTGAGGTGATCTCTGAAAATGGTTCACTATTCACTTGACGCGGAAAACCTGACAAAATCATGCAAATCAAGAGGTTCAAATGTTCGTCTTCACTTTAAGAACACATGAAAACTGCCCAGGCCATCAAGGGTATGCATATCCAAAAAGCCACCAAGTATCTTAAAGATGTCACCTTGCAGAAGCAATGTGTGCCATTCCAACGCAACAATGGTGGAGTTGGTAGGCGTGCCCAGGCCAAACAGTGGGGCTGGACACAGGGTCGGTGGCCCAAAAGAGTGCTCAATTTTTACTGCACATGCTTAAAAATGCAGAGAGTAAGGCTGAACTTAAGGGTTTAGATGTAGATTCTCTTGAGCACATCCAGTTGAACATAGCCCCCAAGATGCGGCATAAAACTTACAGGGTTCTTGGTTGGATTAACCCATACATGAGCTCTCCCTGCCACATTGAGATGATCCTCACTGAAAAAGAGCAGATTGTTCCTAAACCAGAAAAGGAAGTTGCACAGAAGAAAAAGATAACCCAGAAGAAGCTGAAGAAACAAAAATTTATGGCCCGGGAGTAAATTCTTCATAAAATACATGCAAATAAAAGTAAAAACAGGAAAAAAAAACCAAAAAAGATAAATCAGGACCAGTAATAGCATTCACCGAACAAGTTTATTTTGAGGATTAAATGAAACAATGTATTTACATATATAGTTAGACCTTATTATGTGTGGAAACAAACTGATGATTTAGGAGAAGAATATCTGCTACATACAGGTCCTTCTACACGTAGCAAAAGCAAGTCCACAATTAAGACAACAGAATTATTTATTAGTGGTTATTATGTATTGGGCATAGACTGCTGCTAGTCATCATCATTAACACTTTACTGGAACTATCTCATCTGCTTTTCCTACCAAGTGTATTAATATCTCCATTCATCTGATAAAAGTTGAAAAAGCTTCAGTAACAAGCAAAAGTCACATCAACACTCTCAGAGCCAGAATCAAGCCAGACATGCCTGTCTCCCATAAGACCTTAGTGTTAAAACCAAGGCACTGCTCTTTGAGTAATAATTAACATCTATGGCAAATTCAACTAGTTACTAATATTAAGTAATGTTTACTAAACTAAGATTATGATGCTTAAAACTTAAAAGAACAACACAATTCCTATGATAGTTTCTTTTTCCAGATTGTGTAAATTGTTGTTTTTCTCAACCCACTGGCTTATTTTCATTCACCTGTTTTTGAGTTGTAACAGTATACACAGCATTGCTATTCAAAACATTACCACCTTTTGTGCAAATTCGATATAACTATACTGGGTTCACACCAAGCGATGAAGGAGACTTGGGTGAAATTAGAATCCAGTTTGCACTCGAACTTTTGAAGATGTGATCAGAGCCATCGTCTATTTTCTCTCCAAATGTTCCTTGGACTATATGCCTCCTTACTTCTGAATAACCCTGATTTGCTTTACCTTTCCTAATTTTTTGCTCAAAATTTTCAGTTTCATCCAATTATAAGGTTCAGTGAATTCATATTGGTATTAAAATAATAACCCAATATGAAGTACCACATTAATTTTTTAAAAACAAAAGAACATACAAAAATGGCAGCTTATTTAAAACAATCAGACAAGAGTCAATCACAATGCAATTTATGTGCACTCATACTCTCAAGGCTCTGGAGAGAAAGCAGTTTCCAAATACCTTCCCTCCACCTCCACCCCACTGGCATTTAAATGCTCCTCAAGATTTCAGGAGGCTTGTCCTATGAGAAATCCTGTTTTCCACTAGGGTTTAGCCCCTATCAAGTCATTTCGCCTGGAATGCTCCCTCATGATCAAAGATAAATTCAAGGACCTTGCCTCACCCAACTCCATCCAGAAGGCCATCAGATAACTACTTTAATTCAAGATCCTACAAAGCAATGATAAAGGTTTCAACTTTCAGTTCTTTCCAATATTACCACTGTGGCCTTGGGTCTTTGGTCCCTCCATCAATGTTTCCCCTTGAATAAAAAAAAAAAAGTGTGTGTATTTCTGTCTAGGCTTTCTAAGAACATAAGCTCCATGAATACTGAGTATTTATTCAGCACTTAGCAGGTGATGATATGCACACAGGTATTTACACATTCCTAACAAAAAATCAGAGCGTTTTGGAGCCAAAGTATGAAGATCTGTAAATCTTTCCCTTCTAGCTCCTTCCCCACAGGCTATAACAAACTCAAGTCTTTCCTACCTTAAAAAAAAACAAAACAAAAAAACCACACAACCACCCTAGAGAAGCATTTAGCTCTCACCCTATCTCATTGCACCATTTTACCAAAAAAAAAAAAAAAAACGGCCTTCAAATAAGTGTCTGCAATTACTATCTGCGCACTCTTCAGCCTACTATATACTTAGGCTTCTGCAGCCAGCACCTCACTGAAACTGCCCAAGACTCACCTAGCAGTCCCAACTGCCAAATTCAGTGGAGTTTCAGAATATTTATTGATACTGTTGATCAGTTCTTTAAGGTTCTCCCTTCAATTCTCCATAAGTGATTTCAGTCTCCTTTGCTAGCTTTTCTGCCCACTTATAGTTTTCATTATTTTAAATAACATTTATTCATTTTAAGAGACAGATAGAGACAAGTGGGGGAGGTGCAGAGAGAGGGAGACACAGAATCTGAAGCAGGCTCCAGGCTCTGAGCTATCAGCACAGAGCTCAATGTGGTGCTCGGACCCACCAACAGTGAGATCATGATCTGAGTCGAAGTAGGACCCTTAACCAACTGAGCCACCAAGATGCCCACAAAGTTTTCATTTTTTAACGTTAATTAATTTTTTGTGAGAGCATGCTAGTACAAGTGGGGGAAGGGCAGAGGGCGAATGGGGTGGGACAGAGGATTGGAAGTGAACTCTGCACTGACAGCAGAGCCGGATGCTGGGCTCAAACTCACAAACTATGAGATCATAACCTAAGCTGAAGTCGGATGATGAACTGACTGAACCACCCAGGCGACCCTTTCCTCCCCACTTATCAATGATGTTCCCTTTTGCCTTCTCTCATGTTTCCCCATTTATCTAGATATAGGCCTAGATATAGGCCAAACAGTTTACACCTGTTTGCTGATGACTCCTACAGCAAAACAAGATCTTTCCTCCAAACTTAAAACTCAGTCATCCACCAACTGGGCATCCTCACCAGGCTACTGAAACCAAAAAAAATTAATGAGTTATCTCTACCCCCACCCAGTTAACCCAAGAGGTACCAGATGATATGGATATTACATTTTACTGAATGTTAGGTAACAAACATTTTCAGAATCTAGTCTTTCAACCACTCCCCTAAGTGGATTAACTTCAACACTGGGATTAGATTCCAGTCTGTAGCACTCCGAAACTCTTATGTTCTGTAGTTCTAAGGAATAATTTTCCAATGTAAATACGATGTGGGCTCCAGAAATCATCTTAAATTTTTTAGGAGGTATGTTTCTTTATTCTTTTTCTTTTTTAAGTTTATTTATTTATTGTGAAAAGAGAGAAAGGGAGGGAGAGAATCCCAAGCAGGCTCCATGCTGCCATCATGGAGACTGATGAGGGACTTGATCCCATGAACTGTGAGATCATGACCTGAACTGAAATCAATAGACAGATGCTGAACTGAGGACCCACCTAGGTGGGAGGAGCTATACTTCTTAAAAGTAAAAAGGAACAGTTGAAACAAATTTTATTATATTTCTATTTAAGCCACCCTATAAAAACTATTATTTTAACATGTATTAGTATGAAAATTAATGGAGATATTTTACCTTTTGTATATGAAGTCTAAGAAATTCAGTGCATGTTACACATAATGCAAACTAACTTACTCCCAAATTTTCAATGGTTAAAGTAAAATGTAACCCAATAAGAAAGTTGTGTTTAATAAAAATATTTCACTTTAATTCACTTTTAAATTTTAAATCAATTTAATTTAATTAAAATCAAGAAGTCAGTTTCTTAGTTGTACCACCCATATTTCAATTTTAGAGATGCAGTTATTTAAGGAGATCAGTTTACATGCAAATCACATTGCTTAAGGCCACATTCCACAAGCACCTGGCTAAACATCAACATCGCCCTAGGGGTTTTTAGAAAACCTAAACCTAGTTTAGAAAACTCTAAACTAGCCCTGCACAGTTTCCTTAGTCTGAAGGTAGAAACTCTAGAAAGATTCAAACAGAGCCTGGGAACCTGGGAACCACTAACCACCAGAGCAAAATTCACATTTTTCAGTACAAAAAGAAAGGCCTCCAAGATCCTAGCCTTGGCCACATTTTACAGAAAGTACCTTGCAATAACAGTATATTCAGACCAACCCCACCCCCAGGCTTGCTTCCTCTAGGCTATTTTAAGCAGCCAAGTCTTTTCTCAAGTAGCAGCTTTATAGTAGAATGCCCCTTAGTCATTCAACTCTCCCCCATCTGCTTTGACCAAAAAAACACCTAGAATTAGAAGAAAGGTATCTGTAGAAATCAACTACTTTTGACAATACCCCAAAAGTAAAATCAAAGTATTTCTTAACCATCCTCCCTATCCCACCTGCCCCCACTCTGATAAAATGAACACTCCTTCCTTTACTATCTCTCTCTCTCTCTGCACAGGCCATTTATCATATCAACTGATTGTACCTACTTATGTGTTTGCAATGCTGTCTCTTCATCCTGGACTTTAGTCCCCAGAGTACAGATCTTGGTGATTGTCCTCTAGGCTCAAAAAAGTGTTTTATTTTGTGGCACCTGGGAATCTCGGTCGGATTAAGCATTTAACTTCTGCTCAGGTCATGATCTCACAGTTCAGGGGTTCAAGCCAAACATGGGGCTTAATGCTGTCAGCCGGTCAGCCTAGAGCCTGCTTGGGATCTTCTGTCTCCCTCTGCCTTTCTCCAACTTGCACTTTCCCAAAAATAAATAAATAATTTATTTTCAATGTGTCTTATTTGGGGGACAAATGGGAAAATGTAAGTATACACTAGATATTAAATAGTATTATGGTATTGTAATAATGTATGAGTGTATGGTATGACTTAACTTTAAAGATGATTACTTACAACTTTATAATGGTTCATACACATACAAAAGGTCAATTATTAGTGGTGTTCACTGCATTATCCTCTCAACTTGTTTTCTACTTGAACTTTTTATTTAAAAAGCTGGGTGATTATCTTAATAAAATATGAATAAGAGGCACCTGGGTGGCTCAGTCTGTTGATGATCCAACTTCAATTCTAGTCATGATCTCACAGTTGGTGAGTCTGAGACCGACATCGGGCTCTGCACTGGCAGTGCGAAGCCTGTTCAGATCATCTCTCTCTCTCTGCCCCTCCCCTGCTTGCTCTCGCTCTGTCTCAAAAATAAACAAACCTTCAAAAAATAAATGCATAATGAGTAAGTAAACGAATGAACTTAGAAGGAAAACACAGGATGATTTAATATGGTAAGTCTTTAGAATTTACCTTGTATTCATTTGTAAATATTATTTTAGAACAAAGGAATAGTTCTTCCTTTCTAAATGTCAATTTTTCAAATACTTGTTTTCAGAAATTGCTTCTTCTGGAACCAGATTCCTTAAGTGGCAGGACTGGCTAGGAAGTTATTTTAGATAAACCTGTTCTAGTCTTTTGTCTCCTGCAAAACAGTCTCCAGGATGTAGCATCACTAAACTGAATCCTTTCTCATCTACCAACAGTCTGTATATAACACCTTTCCCCATAACCAGAGCTCCGATTTTCTTCTTTCTAACTCCCCTTTTAATGCATGACTCAACCTGGGCAAGTTAAGAAGAGAAACTGAGGTAAGCACTTAACAGGCAAAGTCATGAAGCTAAGAGCTACTATCAATACAAATTTTCATCATGGTTTACTCCTTTTTTCTTCTTTTAATTCCATAAAATAAGTACAATGACAGAAATTTTTGCCCTATCTTTCTCTTTTTACTAGAAGTAATACTTTAAGTAGCACCTGAATGCCTGTCAGTTAAGCATCCGACTCAATTTCTGCTCAGGTCATGATCCCATGGTTCATGACTTCAGACTCTGTGATGGGCTCTGTTCTGACCACATGGAGCCTGCTTGGGATTCTGTCTCTCCCACTCTCTCTCTCACAATAATAAACTTAAAACCGTAGGAAAAAAGTAATAATTTAAAATATTTTAGGGCACCTGGGAGGCTCAGTCAGTTAAGTCTCGGATTTCAGCTCAGGTCATGATCTCACGGTTGGTGGGTTTGAGACCAACATCGGGCTCTGTGCTGACAGCTCAGAGCCTGGAGCCTGCTTCAGATTCTGTGTCTCCCTTTTTCTCTGTCCCTCCTTCGCTTGCGCTCTGTCTCTCTCACTCAAGAATATATAAACATTACCAGCAATAGCACTGCTAGGAATTTACCCAAGGGATACAGAAATGCTGATGCATAGGAGCACATGCACCCCAATATTCATAGCAGCACTCTCCACAATAGCTAAAACATGGAAAGAGCCTAAGGGTCCATCAACAGATGAATGGATCAAGAAGATGTGGTTTATCTATACCATGGAATACTACATGGCAATGAGAAACAGTGAAATCTGGCCATGTGTAGCAACATGGATGGACCTTGAGGGTGTTATGCTGAGCGAAATAAGTCAGGCACAGAAGGACAAATATCATATGTTTGCACATATAGGAGGATTAGGAGGAACTTGACGGAGAAACAAGGGGGGAGAAGAAGGGCAGAAATGGTGGGGGAAAGGGAGAGAGGCAAACCATGAGAGACTCTTGAATGCTGACAAAAACTGAGGACTGATGGATGTGGGGGGGAGGGGGGGATGGGCATGGAGGAGGACACTTGTGGGGATGAGCACTGAGTGTTATGTGGAAACTAATTTGACAATAAACTATTTGTAAAAAAAAAAAAAAAAAAGATTTACTTCTACCCATTGGAAAATTTGACAATAGCCTGAAATTAGTAAATTTTTCCATGTCAAATAGATGAAGCACAAATGTTAGTTTCTATCATCCCAAATATATGTCATTTTATAAAAATATAAAATTTTCATCAGATTGTACAAACATATTAAAATCAGTAATTCTCTATACTGGAGATGACATATTTAGAACATTTATGACATATATATTGTATTCTTTGGAATTCAGGAAAAATTTTAGAAAAGTACTAAGTCTTAGAATGTCATGAGCTAAAATATGAAATAACATTGAAAAATAATAGGAAAACATAAGATTATCATAGCTGAAACATTATATTCTAAGTCCAAGAAAATCGACTAAAAATTTCAATGATTTAAAGTGTAGGGGCACCTGGGTGGCTTAGTCGGTTAAGCGTCCGACTTTCGCTTAGGTCATGATCTCGCGGTTCGTGGGTTCGAGCCCCACGTCGGGCTCTGTGCTGACTGCCAGCTCAGAGCCTGGAGCCTGTTTCAGTCTGTGACTCCCTCTCTCTCTGACCCTCCCCTGTTAACGCTGTCTCTCTCTCTCTCTCTCTCTCCTAGAAATAAATAAAACACTAAAAATAATAATAATAAAGTGTTCATGGGGCGCCTGGGTGGCTCACTCAGTTGAGCATCAGACTTCAGCTCAGGTCATGATCTCACGGTTGTGGGTCCGAGCCCTGCATCAGGGTCTGTGCTTATAGCTAGCTCAGAGCCTGGAACCTGTCTTCGGATTCTGCCTCTCCCTCTTTCTGTCCCTCCCCTGCTCATACTCTCTCTCTCTCAAAAAATAAATTAAAAAAATTTTAAAAATAGTGTTCATATCAGTGGCTAATTTCAAGTAAATATATATGTATATATATTATATATGTAAGGAAGAAAATGTGTATATATATGTATATATAATTTATAACATTAATAGTTTCAGTATTGAATGAAGAAAGTTATAAAACTTCACTGGGGGATACAAAAGAAGGCCTGAAAAAGTACAGAAATAAACCATGTATAGGATTAAAAAGACCAATATTGTCAATATCATATTTCTCCCTAAATCAATGTGTAATATTAATGCAATTATAATTACTAAGTATTCATGTCATTTGATAAAATCATTCTAGTTCATACTAATAAATAACTGAACTGGTTTCAAGACAATAAAAAGAATATATTAACATTAAATAAAAATTTTTAATAAAAATATTTCTAGATTTAGATGTTTTAATAAAAAAATAATAAACATTTATAAGGATATTTATGGAAAACTTGTTTGAGGTGCATCATAACAGGAAATACTTAAAAAACAATACAGGACTAGGTGAATAAAGCATGGTATGAGATGTCTATACAATGGAATTCTAGGTAGCCAATAAAATACATACAGAAATGGCAAAAGGAAGAGCAGTTGAAGAGGAACATATGATATAGTCTTCTATTTGTGTATGTGGGGATGTCTGAGGAGAAAACTCTGAAGTGTAAATTTAAAACAATGGAAGAGGGGGTCGCCTGGGTGGCTCAGTTGATTAAACCTCCGACTTCAGCTCTGGTCATGATCTCAAGATTTGTGGGTTCGAGCACCACATCAGGCTCTGTGCCAACAGCTCGGAGCCTGGAGCCTGCTTCTGATTCTGTGTCTCCTGCTCTCTTTGTTCCTCCCCCTGCTCTCTCTTCTCTCTCTCTCTCTCAGAAATAAATAAATATATAAATAAACAAAACACCAAAGAGGGACACCAGGCTGGCTAAGCGGGTAGAGCATTCAATTCCTGATCTTGGGCTTGCGAATTCAAGCCCCACATTGAGTGTATAGGTTAATGAAAATAAAATCTTAAAAAAGAATTAAAAAATAAATTAATAGGGACACCTGGGTGACTCAGTTGGTTATACATCCAACTCATGATTTCGGCTCAGGATGCAATCTGCCTGTTCGTAGGTTCTTGGCTTTGAGCCTGCAGTTGGGCTCGTGTTGACAGGGCCAAGCCTGCTTTGGATTCCCTCTCTCTGCCCCTCCCCTGCTCTCTCTCTCTCTTTCTTAAATACATAAATATTTTAAAAAGTAAATAATAAAAATAAAACATCTGAAGAGATACATAAAAAACTAGTCCTGAGATTACTGCTGTGAAATACAAGTGATGCAAAGGACAGGAAAAAGAAAATGGGAATTTTAACATTTAGCACTTTGATATTCAAATTGTTTTTCAACTAGTATCTGTTCCTTTTATAATATATTTTAAATTATACAGGCATACAAAATGAAATAAAATCCAGAAAAGTACATCTGCCAAATTCCAGTATTAATTAATTTTCTACAAAAAGAGGTTTCATTCCATTAATAATAAATAAAAGTTAAGGATTTAAATAGGTATTTTCCCAAAGACTAAAATGCAAATAACCAACAGGTACTTGAAAAGGTACTAATCATGATTAATTATCATGGAAATGTAAATCGAAAACGAAATGTGACATCACCTCAATGAGGTAGCAGCACTATTCACAGTTGCCAAGGTAAGGAAACAGGTTAATCTAAGTGTCTCCAGACAGAAGAATGGGTAAAGAAAACGTGTGTGTGTGTGCGTGCGTGCGTGCGTGTGTGATTACACGCTCAGGTATTGGAATGGATTACTCAGCCTTTGCTTATTTTCTTTTTTAAAGTTTATTTCTTTTGAAAGAGAGAGAATAAGAGCAGGGAAGGGGCAGAGAGAGAGGGAGAGAGAGAATCCAAGCAGGCTCTGCACTGCCAATGTAGAGTTGACACTGGGCTTGATCTCAAGAACCATGAGATCATGACCTGAGCCACAATCAGGAGTTAGATGCTCAACTGACTGGGCCACCCAGGTACCCCTTATTCAGCCTTTAAAATGGAGGAGGAAATCCTGTCATTTGAAACAGTATAGATGACACTTAGAGGCATTATGCTTAGTGAAAAATGCCAGACAGAGAGAGACAAATATTGCATGGAAACACTTATATGTGAACTCTAAAATTTTTAAAAGACAAACTCACAGAAACAGGAAAAAAACTGACTACCAGAGGGGTGCCTGGGTGGCTTAGTGGGTTAGGTGTCCGACTCTCGCTTAGGTCATGATCTCGCGGTTCGTGGGTTTGAGCCCCACGTCGGGCCCTGTGCTGACTGCCAGCTCAGAGCCTGGAGTCTGTTTCAGTCTGTGTCTCCCTCTCTCTCTGACCCTCCCCTGCTCACTCTCTCTCTCTCTCTCCTAGAAATAAATAAAACATTAAAAAAAAATTTAAAAAAAAACTGACTACCAGAGACTGGCAGGGGAGGGGGGGACAGTGTGGAACAATAGGGAAAGGGTGGTAAAAAGGGTACAAACTTTCAGCTATAAGTTGAATAAGGGCTGAGGACCCAACGTGTAACATGATGACTATAGTTAATAACACTGTATTGCATAATTAAATTTGCTAAAGGAGCAGACTGAGGGCTGATGGAGGGGTAAGGGAGAGGGGGAAATGGGTGATGGACATTGAAGAGGGTACTTTTTGGGATGAGCAGTGGGTGTTGTATGAAAGCAATGAACCACAGGAATCTACCCCCAAAACAAAGAGCACATTTTACACACTGTATGTTAGCCAATTCGACAATAAATTATATTTAAAAATAAATAAATAAATAATGTAATCAATTAAAAATGACAGGGAGTAATAATTGATAATATCTAGACATGATAAACTTGTTGCTCTTGGTTCAATTGTAAATTTATAGATGGCAGGGTGCCTGGGTGGCTCAGTCAGTTAAACATCTGACTCTTGATCACTAGGTTCCTGGGATGGAGCCCTTGCCTCTAACTCTCAGTTGACAGGGTGGATGGAGCCTACTTGGGATTCTCTCTCCCTTTTTCTCTGTCCCTCCCCTGCTTGCAGAAGCAGGCACTATAAATACATACATACATAAGTAGATGGCACTAATCATAAAAAAATTTTTTTAAACGTTTACTTATTTTTTAGAGAGAGAGAGATAAAACATGAGTGGGTGAAGGCAGACAGAGAAGAGAGGGAGACACAGAATCTGAAGCAGACTCTGGCTCTGAGCTGTCACCACAGAGCCTGATGCAGGACTCAAACTCACGAGCAATGAGATCATGACCTGAGCCAAAGTCGGACACTTTAACCGACTGAGCCACCCAGGCGTCCCTCAAAATTTTCAATGTATGCATCAAAGCATATTCTACTTTTGTTTATATTTCTCTGGGATAGTTTTGCCCATCCTGTGTGTTTGAACTCTCTTTCCTTTAAAAGTGTCCCTTGTAGGGTGCTTGGTTGGCTCAGTCTTTTGAGTGTTTTACTTCAGCTCAGGTCATGATTTCATGGTTTGCGGGTTCGAGCCCCGAGTCAGGCTCTGTGCTGACAGCTCAGAGCCTGGAGCTTGCTTCCAATTCTGTGTCTCTCTCTCTCTGCCACTTCCCTGCTCATGCTCTGGCTTTGTCTCTCAAAAATAAATAAACATTAAAATTTTTGTAACAAAATAAATAAGTGTCCCTTGTGCACAGTATATCATTTAATTTAGACTGTTTAATTTATATAATCTGAAGTATTTCTTTTAGATGGTGATTATATTTTATAGACACATTACAATAATAAGTGTTTGGTGCTGGTAGCTTTTTTGCTAAATGAGTTATTTTTCTTTTTTATTCTTTTTTCCTCTATTGATTTAAAAGACATAGAATCTCCTTTAAATTTACTACTGATTCCTGTCATGTCTTTTAATATTATTCTTAAATCTGTATTTTACAATTTATTAAAATCATAATGGATATCTACTTAAACTGACCCCAGAAGGAGCACACAATAAATTAATATGAAAAGAACCAAACTGCAAAGAAGCAACATAGCACAATCTAATTTTTATAAAACAATAAACGTTAGTATAGTCATAGGACATTTATCATATAAGACAATTGTTAACACTAGGTACATCTGGATAAGATGGGAGGAGTAAATTTTCCACAACAAATAAATTTACAATTAATGAAAAAGAGGGGCTCCTGGGTGGCTCACTCAGTTAAACGTTTGTCTTTGCCTCAGGTCATGATCTTCCTGCTGGTTGAGTTCGAGCTCTGCTTCTGAGTCTGTGAGCTCTGCTTCTGGGTCTGTGCTGACAGCTCAGAGCCTTGAGCCTGCTTCAGATTCTGTGTCTCCCTCTCTCTCTGGCCCTTCCCCCGCTCACACTCTGTTTCTCTCTCTCTCAAAAATAAACATTAAAAAATAAAATAAAGAAAGTAACACTTCTCAAAAAGTTTATTTATTTTTAGTAATCTAACATGGAGTGGGGGTGGTGGGGGAGGGAGGCTCCAACTCAAAATCCGAAATCAAGAGTTTCATGCTCCTCTAACTGAGCCAGTAGTATGCCCCAAGAAAAAGATACTTTTTATTTTAACTTTTTAAAAATGTATACTTATTTGGAAACACAGAATCCAAAGCAGGCTCCAGGCTCTAAGCTGTCAGCACAGAACCCAACATGGGGC
Organism: Hyaena hyaena; assembly: GCF_003009895.1. Lineage (NCBI taxonomy): Eukaryota > Metazoa > Chordata > Mammalia > Carnivora > Hyaenidae > Hyaena > Hyaena hyaena. The sequence continues at coordinate 2,064,071 of NW_024080705.1, forward strand.
TCGAACTCAAAACCACGAGATCACGACCTGAGCAGAAGTCTGACACTTAACGGGCTAAGCCACTCAGATGCCCCAAAGATACTCTTAATGAGTGTCTAGAATGTCACCTGCTAGGATTCACATCATTTGGAATAACACAGCAGCACATATCATCATATCGTGTATTTCATAGTGCAAATAAAATGCCACACAGGGCACCCGTGTGGCTCAGTGGATTTAGCATCTGGATTCAGCTCAGGTCATCATCTCACACATCATGAATTCAAGTCCCAAATCAGGTGAGCAGGAGCCCGGTTTTTCCTTCTCTCCCTCCCCCCACCCCTCTGCCCCTCACTCACTTTCAGCCCCCCCCCATGCCACTGATAAAAATGAAGGCATTACAAAAAACTTCATTGAAGTTATGTCATTAGTACCTATGCAGAGGCCACTGTATTTTCCCTCATCATCTTATATATTTCTTTGACAGTTATAAACAGAGAAATTCAAATCTGGGACTATATTGCTTTTTAATTCTTCATAAACACCTGAAATGTCCTGGAATATAAATCCATTGAAGGGAAAGGAAAACAAGAATCAGAAAGGGACACAATTCAGAATTCCACAGTTCCCAAAAAACTGGTGTGATACAATAAAATAGAAACTCATATGCTTTAATACCATATAACTAAGGAAGGTTGTAGAGACCAACATAGCTGAGTGTAAGGCTTTTAATAAAAAGAAACAAAAATAACACCAGGAAAAAAAGTCTCCTAGTCTGTGAACACTGACTTTCTGTTACCACTGAATTTCTCTCACCTTTTATGAATTTCAAAGCTACGACCTTACCCTAAAATACCTCTATTCTGTTCCTCACTGGAAAGCTTCCAGGAAAACTTCTGTGTCCTGTTCTTAAGCTATTCTGATGCTTGCAAACAAACAAGATGGCAGCCATGGAAGCTAACGGGACTGTGGAGAACATGAGGCCCAAGGCCTGAAGAAGCCTCAGCAGATGCTGTTACACATTTGGGCATTAATAATGAAGCAACTCCTACAAGGCCTCTTGGTATTATACTTGCAAAACTGATTCAAACAAATCAGCTTGGGAAAGAGCAATCAGTGGAGCTAAAAGCTGGATTAAATATGGTAAACAAAGGATCCTTGCCAGGGGTGAGCAGAACTTGGCTAGGAGAGACGCAAATAACATCCTAAGACTTACTAACTCTAACAACTCATTGAAAAACATAGCAAAGAATCAAGTTTGGGCCAGTAATAAATTTACGACCAATGCTACAAGCCACTACAAGGGAAGAAAATTTCACTAACATTCTAAATGAACACAAAAATGTGGTAATCATTTCACTATATATATATACATACTAAGCATGTGGTACACCTTAGACTTACATGGTATCTTATATGTTAAGTATGTGCCAATAAAGCTGGGGAAAAATAAATTTGAAAAATTCAAATAAAGTTCAATATTTTTTTGTATAGAAAAATAAATACTATTTTATTGTTTCATGGAAATATTTCAGCAAATGTGGAAATAAAAACAGGTAAAGAGTTCATTTCAAAACCTGGGAAATGTCTGGGGAGGTATAAATCAAGACTGAGCTTCTACGGAGGAAGTGTAGAAAAGATCTGAAGTGGCAGCAGGGAGAAAATTAAAGCAGAGCACTTGGTTCTAGAAAACAACACAACTACGTAGACCAGCAAAGGCAATAATCCCCTTCACACATACCAAGAAAAGGGCACCTTGAGCTAAACTTACTCATTATGTTTGGTTCTAAGAAGAAGCCAGCTACACCAAAGTGATGGGAACTATCAGGCCAGGCATTTTTACCTTCCATACCCCTTACCCTTTGCCTGCGGTGCCCGCTGGGTTTTACTAATTATGTGACAGATACACCAGAGGCTGAACACGCCCTGATATAAAACCCTTACCACATGAGCTTAGTAGTTAAGTAAGTTATGAAGTGACCATCTGTCTTTTCTGCTTAAGCAGATGAGAGGATCCCAAGGTTAGAAGAGACCTTCAAGGGCATGGAATCTGCCTCCTTATGCAAGGCACAATATTTCTATTAAGTGATTCATCAGCATTTGCTTAAGTACTGAAAGTAATAAACTACCTCTGAAGAGTACAGTATGCTGCTTCTTCCTTTTCCACACTTATCAATCTTATTTTTATGCTTGGAACCTTAACCCTTCAATTACCAATTAGTGATGGATTACAGCCCACAGAATAAAATAAGGAATTTTGAGTCCATATTGAGACAAATAATCGAATGAATAAATAAGTGTGAAAAGAGGGACAGTGCTTTCTTACAGTAAAATTCCCATTAACAGATGGAGAGGAAGGCTAGAAACAGAAAATGACCATTTGGTAAGCAAAGCACTACATTAATAAGTCCAAGATACTTTTCAATTATTAATAAATCAATAATTAGATATGAATACTAAATAAAGTTAGTGGGTAAAAGTATGATGAAAAACAGGATATTTTCAGAGTGTCCAAGTATCTCCACACAGAATACCTTTTTTTAGGTAGGGTCCACTCCCCAGTGTGGGATAGAACTCACAACACTGAGATCAAAACTTGGACCCTTAACTGAATGAGACACTCAGCCCCCTACCCCCAACAAGATATTGTTTTAAGTTTATTTATTTTTAAAAGTTCACTTATTTATTTTGAGAGAGAGAATCAGCAGGGGAAGGGAAGAAAGAAATGGGGACAGAGGATCCGAAGCACACTCTGAGCTGTCAACAGACAGACTGATGCAGGGCTTGAACTCACTAACTGTGAGATCATGCCTAAGCCGAAGTCAGACACATTCAACCAGCTGAGCCACCCAGGTGCCCCTATTTATTTATTTTTTTTGAGAGAGAGAGTGGACAGGGGAATAACACAGAGAGGGAGAGAGGCTCCATACTGTCAGCGCAGAACCTGATACGGAGATCATGACCTGAGATGAAACCTGATGCTTAACCGACTGAACCACCTGGGGGCTCCAAGATACTTTTTAATTACAAAGGGAAACAGTAATTTCATAGATTCTTCTCTATGAAAGAATTTCATAGAGACACCTAAGCCAAGAAATCAAAGTTAACTCAGACATGAGACCTGATATCAATACACTGCACAAGGCATATTGCTTCTGTGAATTTTTGCCAAAAATCCATGTCCTAAATTTATTCATGAGGAAGCATCAAACAACTCAACATGAGGGACATTCTACAAAATATATGACCAACACAGTGCCTAGGTGGTTAAGTCAGTTGAGTGACTTGGTTTCAGCTCAGCTCATGATCTCACAGGTCATGATATATATGGAACCCTGCGTCAGACTCCATATTGAAGGTGCAGAGTCTGCGTGGGGTTGTCTCTCTTTCCTTCTCTCTCTGTCCCTCCCTCTCCTCAATCTGTGTCTCTCTCAAAATAAATAAACATAAAGAAATAACTGATCAGAATTCTTCAAAAGTACTAATGCCATGAAAGATTTTGAAACACTGGGAACTATAGCAGTCTGAAGACTAAAGACACATGCCAATTAAATGTGATGAGAGGGTTTTGTTTATGTTTATTATTTATTTTTGAGAGAGACAGAGCACAAACAGGGCAGGGGCAGAGAGGGAAACACAGAATCCCAAGCAGGCTCCAGGCCTGTCAGCACAGAGCGCAACGCGGGGCTCAAACCCATGAATGGCGAGCACATGACCTGACCTGAAGTAGGACACTTAAATAACTGAACCACCCAGGTGTCCTGAGAGAGGAAGAATCTTAAACAGGTTCTATGGTGCAGAGCCCAAGGCAGGGCTCAATCCCATGACTGTGGGATCATGACCTCAGTCGAAATTAAGCATCTCAAGCAGCGGATGCTCAACTGATTGAGCCACCCAGGCGCCACTGATGATTACAGATCTTAATTGAACGCTGCACCCCCAACAAAAGGGCAGTAGTAGGGAAACTGGCCAAATTTGAATTAGGTCTTTGGAACAGTGAATAGTATTTTGTCAATGTTAATGTCCCAGTTTTAATCCATGAGATGTGAGACATTAACATTTGGGGATGTTGCTCAACATCACTCATCATCAGGGAATTTCAAATCAAAACTACAATGAGGTATCACCTCACATCTGTCAGAATGGTAAAAATCAACAACACAAGAAACAACAGGTGTTGGCAAGGATGAGGAGAAAAACGAACCCTCATGCACTGTTGGTGGGAATGCCAACTGGTGCACCCAATGTGGAAAAAAATAAGTTAAAAAGAGAACTACCCTACAGTTCAGCAACTGCACTACTGGATATTTACCCAAAAAATATAAAAACACTAATTCAAAGATATACTTACCCCTATATTTATACCACCATTATACAACAAACAAATAACGGAAACGGCGTAATTGTCCATCGATTGATGAATGAATAAAGAACATATTACACACACACACACCTATACAAATACATACAATGCAATAGTAGTATTCAGCCATATAAAAGAACGAAATCTCACCATTTGCAACAACATGGACAGAGCTAAATAATATAATGCTATGTGAAATAAGTCGGTCAGAGAAAGACAAATACCATATGATTTCAACATACTTGAAATTTAAGAAATAAAACAAATGAGCAAAGATGAAAAAAAGAGAAAAATCAAGAAACAGACTCTTACCTATAGAGAACAAACTGAAGGTTATCAGTGGAGAGGTGGGGGGATGGATTAAGGGATGGGGATTAAAGAATACACAAAATATGATGAGCATGGGTGATGTACAGAACTGTTGAATCACTATATTATACAACTGAATTTAATATAACACTGTATGTTAACTATTATGGCGTTAAAATAAAAACTTAAAAATCATTCAGGGGGGTGCCTGGGTGGCTTAGTCGGTTAAGCGTCCGACTTTCGCTTAGGTCATGATCTCACGGTTCATGGGTTCGAGCCCCGTGTCGGGCTCTGTGCTGACTGCCAGCTCAGAGCCTGGAGCCTATTTCAGAGTCTGTATCTCCATCTCTCTCTGACCCTCCCCTGCTCACGCTGTCTCTCTCTCTCTCTCTCTCCTAGAAATAAATAAAAATATTTAAAAAAAAACATGTAAATTCCTTTAAAAAAATCATTCAGGGATGTTGGGTAAATTCTTTGCGCTATTTTTGCAGTATTCTTTATTTTTAAGATTTACTTATTTGTTTTTGAGGGGGAGGGAGAGACGGAGAGAGGGAGACAGAGAATCCCAAGCAGGCTCTGTGCTGTCAGTACAGAGCCTGACTTGGGGCTTGAACTCATGTAGCGTGAGATCATGACCTGAGCTGAAATCAAGAGTTAGGCACCTTGGTGCCCCTATTTTTGCAATACTGTTATAAATTAGAAATAATATTCAAATAAAAAGTAAAAAAAATATTACTTGTCATAACCAAGAGCCAGCCCATACTCTTCTCCCCAAGACTACTCTGCTCTCAAGGTTTTATTGGAATTTTATGCAGAAGGAATGCTTTTCATAATATTCAGTGTACTAGTTACTTCTCTTTAATCACAATGGTAGGGTTTGCATTTTTTATTTTAATTAAAATTTCTTTGACTTTATTACATTCTCCTTACAGGGAAAAAAAAAAAACCTGGCACATTAAGGGAAACCAGAAGAAAGACTCCAAATCATTTACTCAGGCAAAACTATATTGTAGTCTGCCAGATCCCTTTTTATGTGTATAAATATATTATATTTGATGCACAGTATTTTTAAAACAAAAATGAGATCTATACCATATGTCATTTTGTAACTTATTTTTTTCACTTAAAAATTTAGTTATATCTCTCTTAAAGACTAAAACTTACAAGACTCTAGTCAAACTACTCTCTAGGAAGATAGTATCAACTTATTTTATTCAAAGTGCCATGTGTCCCATTTTAACTCCAACTTCTATTTTCTAATCCTGTCCTTTTGCCTTTCCAGATTCATATAAAACAAAAACAAAACAGAATCTTACTTCACATTTTCCAATTATTGTAGAGGTTGACCATTTGAAAACTATTTCTTGAACATATTTATAGTTCTTCTTTTGTGATGTTACCCTTCAGTAAATTCTTTCATTTGTTTTAAACTTCCAGACAATTCTTTCATTCTACATGACATCATAAACATCACTGATGTTACTTAGGTGCTCTTATTTCCAAATATTGTCATTATTATGGGAAACCATCAATCTTAACTAGAAACTTGAACTCTGTTTAGACAAACTGTGAGCAAAATTTTGTACACTACCATCAAACATCCTGAACTTCAATTCCTCTTCTGTATGTTCTTTATTTTTATTTTTTTATTAAATTTTTAAAAAATGTTTATTCATTTTTGAGAGACATAAAGAGACAGAGCACGAATGGGCTAGGGGCAGAGAGTGTGGGAAACACAGCATCTGAAGGAGGCTCCAGGCTCTGAACTGTCAATACAGAGCCCGATGCAGGCCTCAAACCCATGAGGTCATGACCTGAGCTGAAGTCAGACACTTAACTGACTGAGCCACCCAGGCACCTTATTTTTTTATTTTTAGAGACAGAGTGAGCAGGCATGAGCAGGGAAGGGGCAGAGAGGGACACAGAGAGAATCTGAAGCAGGCTCTGCACTCAGCATGGAGCCAGACGGAGCGCTTGAGCTCACAAACCATGAGACCATGACCTGAACTAAAATCAAGAGTCAGATGCTTAAATGACTGAGCCACCCAGATGCCTCTTAATTGTAGTCTTCATACTGTTACTATATATTCAATATTATAAGACAGGTGCATGGATTATACACTTTAAAATCCATGCTTAGTCAAGTATGTTTATTTTAATAGTAACTATAATGATGATACACTAGAAGTCAATTAATTCTCCTAGATGAAAGTTTTCTTCCCAAAATTATTAATGTAACTTAATAATGCTATTTTCAAGTAATATGGAGAATACTATTCAAAAATAAATTAAGATAATTATTAAAGAGCCATGTGATGGGGAACAGGAATGTAGCTATCATTAGTAGGACTAAATAAAAAAATTGTTAAACCAAATGTTGGTTAAGATGTGGAGCAATTGGAATTCTCATTAAATGCAGTGGAAGTATAAAATGGTGTATTCACTTTGGAAAATTGTTCAGCAGTATTTATTTTTAAGTTTATTTTATTTATTTTGCTAGCAGAGAGAAAGAGTGCACACACACACAGGGTAGGAGAGGGACAGAGAGAGAGAGGGAGATAGAGAATCCCAAGCAGGCTCTGTACTCAGAGACCAACACAGGGCTCGACTGCATGAACCATGAGGATCATGACCTGAGCCAAAATCAAGAGTTGGACACAACCATGGGGCACCTGGGTGGCTTAGTCGGCTAAGCGTCCGACTTTCACTTAGGTCATGATCTCGTGTTTCGTGGGTTCGAGCCCCGCGTCGGGCTCTGTGCTGACTGCCAGCTCAGAGCCTGGGGCCTGTTTCAGTCTGTGACTCCCTCTCTCTCTGACCCTCCCTGCTCACACTGTCTCTCTCTCTCTCTCTCTCTCTCAGAAATAAATAAAACATTAAAAAAAAAAAAAAAAGAGTTGAACACAACCAACTGAGCCATCTAGGTGCCTGTGGCAGATTCTTAAAATACTAAACATGACTCAGCAATTCAACTCCTATTAGAAAACTGAAAACATGGGGCACCTGGGTGGCTTAATCAGTTAAGCGTCCAACTTTCGCTTAGGTCATGATCTCGTGGTTCGTGGGTTCGAGCCCCGCGTCAGGCTCTGTGCTGACTGCCAGGTCAGAGCCTGGAGACTATTTCAGAGTCTGTGTCTCCCTCTCTCTCTGACCCTCTCCTGCTCATGCTGTCTCTCTCTCTCTCCTAGAAATAAATTAAAAAAAAAAAAAGAAAGAAAAGAAAACGCATGCCCACCAATAAAACCCTTGTAGAAGAATGTTCATAACAGCTTTACTCACAAAAGCCCCAAACTGGAAACAATCAAAAGGTCCATCAGTGAGAGAATGAATAACCAAAGCGTAGAATATTCTTAAAAGGGAATACTATTCAGCAATAAAAAGTAATAAATAACTGATACACATACCAACATAAATGAAACTCAGAAATGTGATGAGTTGCAAGACAATTCAAGGGGGAGAGAATAGTTTTCTCAGTAACAGTGTTGCAACAACTGAATATTCATTTGCAAAGGAATGAAGTTGGACCGTGCATCATATCGTATATAAAAATTAAAGTGAATCAAAGAGGGGTGCCTGGGTGGCTCAGCCGGTTGAGCGTCCGACTTCGGCTCAGGTCATGATATCACAGCTTTTGGGTTTGAGCCCCATGTCGGGCTCTGTGCTGACAGCTCAGAGCCTGAAGCCTGCTTCAGATTCTGTGTCTGCCTCTCTCTCTGACCCTCCCCTGCTCATGCTGCCTCTCTCTCTCTCTCTCTGTCTCTCTCTCAGAAATAAATAAAACAGTTCAAAAAATGAATCAAAGACTTTAAAGTAAAACCTAAACCATAAATCTCTTTGAAGAAAACTTACATGTATATTTGTAAAGTTGGATTAGGCAATGGTTTCTTAGATATAACAAGAAAAGCACAACAATAAAAAAAGAGATATACTAAACATCATCAAAATTAAGCAATTTTATGGTTCAAAGGACACATCAAGAAAAAGATAACCATGGGGCGCCTGGGTGGCTTAGTCGGTTAAGCGTCCGACTTTCGCTTAGGTTATGATCTCACGGTTCATGGGTTTGATCCCCGCGTCGGGCTCTGTGCTGACAGCTCAGAGCCTGGAGCTTATTTCCGATTCTGTGTCTCCCTCTCTCTCTGACCCTCCCCTGCTCATGCTGTCTCTCTCTCTCTCTTTCTCTCTCTCCTAGAAATAAATAAAACATTAAAAAAGAAAAAAGAAAAAAAAGAAAAAGATAACCAGGGGGCACCTGGGTGGCTCAGTGGGTTAAGTGTCCAACTCTTGGTTATGGCTCAGGTCATGTTCCTCAGGGTTTGTAAGTTTGAGCCCTGAATCAGGCCTGCTTGGGATTCTCTTTCTCTCTCTCAAAAATAAACATTAAAAATTTTTAAAAATATAATGTCAAATAATCCATTAGAAAATTAATAGATCTCCAAAAAAGTCATAGAAAATGTTAATAGGCACATCAAAAGATGCTTACTATCAATAAGTGAGACACCACTTCATCTACCCACCAGGAAGGCTAAAATAAAGAAGACAGACAATGTCTAACAAGTGTTCAGAATGTAGAGAAGTCAGATCTCTCATACAGTTTTAGTGAGAATGTAAAATGGTGCACTCTTCAGAAATGTTTGGCAATTTTTCCCAAAGTTAAACAGAATGTCAACATAGAGCTCAGCAATTCCACTTGTAGGTCTGCACCCAAAAGAAATGAGAATGTATATCCCATACAAAAACTTGTATAAGAATGACCATTGCAGCATTATTCATAATAGCCAAAAAGGGGAAACAAACCAAACGGCCATCAAATGGTGACTGAATAAATGAAATGTGCTATGTACAGACAATGCAATATTATTCAGGAAGGAAGGAAGGAAGAAATAAAGTACTGAAACACAATACAACAAGGAAAAACCTTAAAAACATGCCAAGTGAAAGAAACCAGGCAGAGAATTGTGTACTGCGTGATTATATTATATGAAATGTTTAGGACAGGCAAATCCATAGAGATAGAAAGTAAATGACTGGTTGCTTAGAGCTGGAATCAATGGAGAGATTGGGAGGCATCAACTAAGGGGACTAGAGTTGCTTTCTGGGATAATGAAAATGTTCTAAAGTTGATTGTAGTAATCCATATACAATAGTAAATATACTAAAAGCTACTGAATCGTATACTTTAAATGAGTGAATTGTGTAGTAAATGAATTATATCTCAATAAAGCTGTTTAAAAAAAAAACAAACACTAAGGATGTTCATATCTACCTACCTACCCAGTCCTAAGTGAAAGAAGCTAATTTATTCTATACATTTTCATATGTAAAAACACTGACCCATGATGACAGAAAACACATCAGTAGTGGCTTGGTGGGGCTGGGGTGGGGGAGTAATATTGACTAGGAAGAGGCACAAGGGAGTTTGCACAGGAAAACAGAAATAATTGGTATCTTTCTATGCATTCATCACAACTGCCTGGAAAATATATATAAGACCTAAATATTTCAATACACATAAAATATATTTCAAAAATACCAATATAAGAAATGAATGAGCTGATACATCTATGTATACATGACATATATGTGACTATCAATATACTGTATGTATACAGACTCTATGTGGAAAATATTCACGAAACTCTTAAGAATATGTACCTCTCAGATGTGAGGGTAAGGGGTTGAAAGAAGGGAAGGACAATGAGTATACAGGACAACTTTGGGGTTTCCACATTTCTGTTTTAATTTCTTTCAAGTTTGTTCTTCTTTTGTAATTTAAAACTATTTTCAAATGAATTCACTGGATTTCCTTTTAAATCATACTGATTTTTGCAATTTCTTATTTAACATAATTAATTTTGACTACACTTTGATGTTTCCACCAGATCATTAGCTGTATATAGGACTGAAGTATACTTTTGCTATTATTATAACCTATTAACTTCACTCAGAGGTAATTTTGTGAGTTTTATGTCTTGTATATATATCCTGAAGGATGTTTCATGTAATGTTGTTCTTATCTGGTTCATAAATAAATATATTTTTCTTTTCTTCAAAGCTCCTTGGTCCTAAATTGAGGGAGTAGGTTATCACTGACTGGTTATCTTCTATTTTACTTCATCTCCATTTGAGCTGGGCTCCTTTCTTTTGTATTAAGTTCTTGGTAAGATAGGGTTGTGAGGAAGATAAGAGGCGGAAAGAGCAAGATAAAGAAGGAATGAAGTCTAAGTCACATTCCCTTGGAATTCTATGCCTACTTAAGCCTCATCATCCAGATATCTGCTTTTTCTCAACATCCCAGATACTATGCCTGCATTTTACCACTACCTAGCCTGAGTCCAACATTCTCAACCAAAATAAATCATTTGCCTACACTGTGCAATAGGACATTAACTAGAGCCAGAGGCATTTTTCATTCTTACTAAAAGTTTTATTCATTTAATCTTTAAAACTTGAAAGTTTTTAAATTCAACTGTTTTATGCCCCCCTAAAAGTCAAAGAGCCTTAAAAGTAACATAACACAAAATAGAATGTTTAGGTTAAAAATGGAGTGCATAATAATAATATTTCATCCAGACAAAAATCATTAATGGATGCTAAAAATCAATTAAAAGTAGTCCTAAAATATGTCCACAAGATAATTACAAAAGCTAAGAGTAACTTATTACCTGGCAGATATCACCTTAACCAAGTGATCAATATGGAGATCAGAGTAAGGGAACAAATTGGCATCACATGCCTCCAGATATGATCCACTGAGAAGAACACAAACTTGCTTCTGTGGCATTCTTGTTAAAAATACATAACCTGAATCTAATCATGAACAAACATTGAATAAACCCAACTTAAGTGACATCTACAAAAGTAACTAACCCATATTCTTTGAGATCAGATTGACAAGACTAAAGAAAGAAAAACTGAATACGATGCATGATCTGAGATTATCTTTGATATCCACTACATTAAAGACAATTGGTGAAATTTGATCAATAAGGAGAGTATGATACCCATGTTAGTTTACTGACTTTTGTCTTTGTACTATATTTATATAAGAAGAGATCCTTGTTTGTAAGAAGTACACATTTTAGTATGTCTGAAATGTACTCTCTAAGAATTCAGGGGGAAATCTATATAATGTGGAGAGAGAGATAAAGCAAACAAGATAAAATATTAACATTTGGGAAAACTTGGTGAGGGGTGTATGGGACTACTTTGGACTACCCATAGCTTTTCTGTTGCTTGAAAATTAAAAAAAAATTAATGTTTTATTTATTTTTGAGAAAAAGAGAGACACAGAGTGAGCAGGGGAGGGGCAGAGAGAAAGGGAGACAGAGTCTGACGTACGGCTCAAACCCATGGACTGAGAGATCATGACCTGTGCCGAAGTCGGCCAGTTAACCGACTGAGCCACCCAGGTGCCTACCCCCAAAATTTAATAAAGTTCACAAGAAAGAAGTGGGAAGATCAGATGCTTTCTCATTTCAAAGTGGAGCAAATGACACTGCTTGACCTATGAATTTGATTGATTTTCTGACTGAAAAGTCAAATTGGAAAACATTGCTCACATTGTTTTTTTCTTACCATGAGCAGCATGTAAATTATTCTTCACAGACAATTTTTACTAGAAATTATATTGAGCAGACATTAGCCTGCCAGGCCCTATATAACTGTATTGTGTATCATAATGCATAGGATCGTAGGAAATGTGGCCCAGGTAACTCAGCTTTATGATGGTCCTAACTTATTTTAGTGAAGTGATCAAATATCACAGGCTTTAAATAAACCCTGGACAGCTGGATTAAATTTCTAACCTGCAGTGCAGCTATTTTACACCATCCATTAAGTGAGGGGACAAACTAGACTTCATTGGTGGGGTGATAAAATTAATATTTATCTTAATAGAGTAAACTTCAGATTTTTATAAGGTTCATCAAAACCCTTACTTCAAACCAATAACACTTTTGCTTCCCCATGGCTCTATACTTTTACTTCATTTTTTTCATTTCTTTATTTCAGTGCACCAATATTCAAGGTATCCTTTTCTTGTCCGTTCCTTGCTACCAGTATAGATAGAGAAGGTCAAGTTAATCTCCGAATTTGCACTTACTTTTTTTTCAGTCTGTTAACCTCTTATTAGAAATTTAGGATCCAACCCAGGAATCATTGGATGGTCTCCAACAGCTAAATATGGATTGGACAATCTACCCAAAACCTGAAATTTACTGCCAGTTACCCAGATTTCTTGACCGCCAAATCAAAAGATTTTATAAGAATGTAAGAAAAGACAAGTCGTGTTAAAACTCATCAGTCAAGAAAGAATACACATACACACAATGGTAAGAAGATCAGGTAATAGGAGATCAGAGAGACATAATCAAATGCAAGACATGATTTAAGACCGATTGCTAAATCAGGAGGAAAACAGCTAGAAAGGATTGTTGGGGGGGAGGGGGGAGGAGAACAATTGAAAAGATTTTTAAACGGACAGCATCTTGGGGGCGCCTGGGTGGCTTAGTCGGTTAAGCGTCCGACTTTCACTTAGGTCATGGATCTTGCGGTTCGTGGGTTCGGGCCCCACATCGGGCTCTGTGCTGACTGCCAGCTCAGAGCCTGGAGCCTGTTTCAGTCTGTGACTCCCTCTCTCTCTGGCCCCCCCCTGCTCACACTGTCTCTCTCTCTCCTAGAAATAAAAAAAAAAAAAAAAAATGGACAGCATCTTGGATTAGACTAAATCAATATTAAACTTCTTTAGTATGATAATTGTGGTTACATAGAAGAATATTCTTTTCTTAGAAGAGATATGCTGAAGTATTTACAGGTAAAACGTCAAATGCTCCAGGAAAAAAAAAAGTGTATAAAATAATACAGATGTTTAATGTATTTTTCTTTCAACTTTTCTGCAGGCTTATTTTTTTTCAAGTAAATGTTAGAAAACAATTAGTCAAATTAAACTAAATGTTTTAGATATATATTTTGATTTCCATAGCAATTCATTACTCAGACTATTCAGGCCTGATCGGATGATTTGAGAAAACAGTTTCTCTCATATACTGAGATCTCACTATAGTAATATCTAACACCTCCAACCTAACTGACTAAACTTAGGCCATGATATGTATTAATCCAATCATTCATTAAATTAACATTTATTGAATTGCACAAGTTATTATACTATGACATTCTGGAGACCATAAACTTAACTGCTGCTCTAAACCTAAAAGTTATGATTGTTCTCATAACAAAAACAATAATGATGGGGAAAGCTATCATTTGTTGAAAATCAACCACTCTGGGATAAATTAAGAAAATAAAAAATTATGCAAGCTACCAAACAATCCTGTGAATTAGTTACTTACTGTTCCCCTTCTACACATTATGAAAAAGTCTCTGTTCACTTAAATTTTCTTAGGTCATGCATCAGATTCTACATCTCCCACTCTTTCTCTGCCCCATCCCAGCTTGTTCTCTGTCTCTCAAAAATAAATAAAAGCATTAAGAATTCCCCCCCCCCCCCACCTACCCCCGGTCAGTCATATAGTAGACAGAAGAAGCAGAGCTTAACCCAGGTCTATGTGACATTAAAGGTCATGTACCTTACTTTGGGTACTGCTGATACCACAGGAGATGCACAGTTCAAACATGAACTGTAACTGTCTGTTCAAAAATGAAAAGTGATCAAAAGTATTAAATATTTATGATGTCAAAAAATTTTTTAATGTTTTATTTATTTCTAGGAGAGAGAGAGAGACAGCGTGAGCAGGGGAGGGTCAGAGAGAGAGGGGGAGTCACAGACTCTGAAACAGGCTCCAGGCTCTGAGCTGGCAGTCAGCACAGAGCCCGACGCGGGGCTCGAACCTACAAACCGCGAGATCATGACCCAAGTGAAAGTCGGACGCTTAACCGACTAAGTCACCCAGGTGCCCCTATGATGTCAAATTTTAAATACTCAGAAAATTCCAGATATATTCTTTCCTATTTTTTCAAAAGGTAATTGTCTAAAATAATTTTAAGCTTATTTCAAAAATTGAAAAAGTTATTAGATAACTTTGTCTTTTTCTAAAGCAGAATGAATACATAGGATATCAAGTGAAAACATTGCTTTCTAAGATAGAAAAAATGCCTTCAGATACTTAAGGTAATATTTTTGATAATTTAATGAGAATTTTATTATGTGACTCTCTTCTGTAAGAAAATAGGCTTAAAAGATACATAACCTGGAAACATCACTAAAACTTATATATTCTGTTTCAGATCCCTTCACGTCCATCAACCTTTGTGTTTACCAGAGTTCTTTTTTTTTTTTTTAGTTTATTTATTTATTTTGAAAGAGACAGATACAGTGCAAGTAGGGGAGGGGCAGAGAGAAAGGGAGAGAGAAAGAATCCCAAACAGGTTCCCTGCTGCCAGTCCAGAGCCTGATGCAGGGCTGGAACCCACTAAGCAGGGAGATCATGACCTGAGCAGAAACCAAGACTCAGACACTTAACCAAATGGGCCACGCAGGTGCTTTGTACCTGAGCTCTATAATTCAAACTAATCATCAACTGTGAGATTGTTTTTTATATTGATGATATTTTAGTCTTTATTATAGAATACTTGATTCTATAACATATTTATAAATAATGAGGGAAAGAGAAATTTAGTACTTTCAAGGTTTAAAGTTTTATTTCTGGGGCACCTGGGTGGCTTTGTGGGTTAAGCATCGGACTTTGGCCCAGTTTATGATCTGGGGTTCATGGATTCCAGCCCCACATCTGACTATCTGCTGTCAGCACAGAGGCCTCTTTAGATCTTCTGTTCCTCTCTCTATCTGCCCCCCCCTGCTTGCACTCTCTCTCAAAAATAAACATTTAAAAACAAAGTCTTATTTCTGATATTCCTTATGATAAAAAGCAAGAATAACATTTTTACAAGGAAAGAAAAGGCTTTCTGGCATATAGGTTTATATATTTCCTTTTATAATTTTTTTTCTGTTTATTTATTTTTGAGGGCAGGGGTAGGGGCAGAGAGAGAGACAGAAGATCCAAAGCAGGCTCTGCACCTGACACCAGCAAACGTGATGCAGGGCTCAAACTCACAAACCATGAGATTATGACCTGAGCTGAAGTGGAATGGACCTTAACCAACTGAGCCACCCAGGTACCCAGGTGCTCTGGTTTAATAAAGGAATGAAGTGAATATGCTGCCAAGAAAACACAAAGGATCACTTAATGTTTTTAGTAACATCGATTACACCTTTAGATACAATGTATACTGACAAATTGCTATATGCCAAGCTATCCTAATACTTTACATGTATTTAAAAACTTTTTTTTAAACATTTATTTATTTTTGAGAGACAGAGAGCAACAGAGAATGAGCAGGGGAGGGGCAGAGAGGGAGGCACAGAATCCAAAGCAGGCTCCAGGCTCTGAGCTGTCAACACAGAGCCTGATGCGGGGTTTGAACCCATGAACCATGAGATCATGACCTGAGCTGAAGTCGGATGCTTAACTGACTGAGCCACCCAGGTGCCCCAGGACTTTACATGTATTAAATAATTAATTTAACTCTACAACAATCCTACAATTATGCTTATGTTGAGTACTATATTTAAAATCAAAATCACACAATATATAATACTTAAACAATTTAGTTATTTAAAATAATCTAGTTGCTATAATAAGTTTACTGTTTAACATCTGGTTCCTTAGAACCATGAAAAGAACATTCATTTTAATCAAATTCATATGACATCAGTAAATTTTATTTTATTTATTTTTTAATGTTTTATTTATTTCTGAGAAAGAAAGAGACAGCATGAGCAGGGGAGGGTCAGAGAGAGAAGGAGATACAGAGTCTGAAGCAGGCTCCAGGCTCTGAGCTAGCTGTCAACACAGAGCCTGACACGAACCCACAAACCATGAGGTCATGACCTGAGCCAAAGTCGGACGCTTAACCAACTGAGCCACCCAGATGCCCAGACATAAGTAAATTTTAAATATGGATGATAAATACAGCATCTCTTCTCTTAAAATCTGTCACATGCAGAAAGTCCTGCTTTTAGTTCAAAAAGGATTCAGAGAGTCAGCCTTTAAAACAATAAATCAGGGGTGCCTAGGTGGCTCAGTCAGTTAAGTGTCCAACTCTTGACTTTGGCTCAGGTCATGATCTCACAGTTTCTAAGTACAAGTCCTGCATTAAGCTCTGGGCTGGCTGTGTCAGGAGCCTGCTTGGGATTCTATCTCCGTCTCTCTCTGTCCCCCCTCCTCCGCCCACTTGCTCTCTATCTCTGTCTCAAAATAAATAAAAATAAGGTTTAAAAAATTATGAAAAAACTAAAATAAAACAATAAATCTTCAGAACAGGTTAAAAAAAGATTCTACAATTTTTATTCTTTTGCATAGGCCACTGTGGCAGGTAAATCTTATCAAGTCTCTAAATAAACATTTTTATAACATATTTTCAGCATTATCAAATTAATTAAACTTGAAAATTAATTACAATGCTAGTAAGGTTTCAACAAAGATTTATTATTCAACTCTTTTTACCTGACTCTTGAGAATACATTCTAGTCCAGCACTATCAAAACAAACACAGTATCAAATGAGCATAAATATTCAAGAAACAAGGTATATATTATTTTCTTAGCTAGGAAGAATTCAACAGATTTCGTTTTTCTGATAGCTTGAATGAAAATTTCCTCAAGCCCATTCACCCCACTTGGCTTTTATTCACTGAATCTCTGGGATCATTCCTAGAAATTACAGAATGAACATGGGTCTTGAGTCACTGGAAATGTACGTGCTCCAATAATAAATGAATGATTTGACTGTGTGTGAGCTCGGCTTAGTGAGAACCCAGCCCTGAAATCAGTCTGATCATCTCTGGGCAGAATACTATATTATAATTTCTGGGTATGCAAACCAGAAACCCCATGTGTGCCTTTGATCATGTGAATAAACACTGATGGATGAGCACACATCTTTGACAATTTTTGCCAGTTTATGACATAATGAGTAAAATAAGGACCATGTGTTGAATCATGAAACCAAAAAATTAAATTTATATGACTGTCCTGTATTCTGCAATTATCTTCTTATAATTTATATAGATTTTTTTTAAAGCTAGTATTGCTTTGTGGATCCTGTCACCACCCACCCTGAATTTTTTCCACACTGGTCTATTATATTCAGAAGTCTGGGATTCATTGCATGAGACTATGAAGGACTATCAAAATGTCATGCTTTTTTCCCTAAAAATGGTCAAGCTCAGCATTTGATCTATCACTTAAATTTGCAACATGTTACTATAAGTCATGAAATGTTACATTATAACCAGAGGTAAGAAAAGTTTACCAATGATTGTTTTTTTTTTTTTTACAACTGAAACAAAGTTGTAGATAAATGCCAGAGAAAACTGTTTAGTAACTTTGTTATCGTCCATGTCTCCTAGTTTAATGGGTTTTAAAAATAAACAAGGTAACTCAATGATATCAAATTTGGTACTTTTTTCAGCACTAGTATAGGTAACAATTTACAAATGAAGTAAATTTCCCTAGTTTGGCATTTTTTTGTTTCATTCAAACATATGCAATTTGTAAATTTTTTCATTTGTTTTTATTTATTTATTTATTTGTTTGTTTTTGGCCTGCCTTCCCTAAGCAATAGTTAACCTCCATGAAGGCAGAAATCATTTTGGTCATGTATACCATTGTAGTCCCAGCATTTAATAAATGCTAAAAAAAAAAACAAAAAAAAACATCTTATTGGATATAAATGATGTTCAGGAAACTGAACTTACTGAGCATTTACTATGTGCCAAACAATGATGGTACTAAATATTTTGAATGTCACTATATCTTGCAAATCAAGACCATGTATGAATATGATTTATTATTTGATTCTCCTTTTAAAACATATTTCCTAAAGACCTAAGTGTAGCTATATGTGAGTGTCTTCTTCTCTCCTAGTGAGATAAATGTCTTATGTTCCCCCCACCAACCCCTGCCACCACTTGTTCTTTTCCTCTATCAGCATCATCAAGGAAGGAAGGAAACAGTGAAGAGCAGGGCCTGCCAGTGTAGAAGCTAGCAGGAAGATCACTTAGCTTTCATTTTTTTTTTCTCTAAATAATCTGTAGGCAGTTTCCTGATTTAATATCCACTGACATTTCTTTATATTTGTTCACTCAGTTCTTCCAAATACTACTTTGATGATATTTTATAACCAAATAGCTAGAAAATATCCTGTAATGGCCTAGAAAGAGTGTGTCTAATTACAGACTGTATAAATGTGGTCCCTGCTCAGGGATGCCCATACTTTTTATTCTGAACGATTTTAGATTTACAGATAAGTTGAAAACACTATATGGGGTTTCTTAAATACACTTCACCTAGCTTTGCCTAATGTCATCCTTTTGCATAATAATGGCTCCAGTACTATTTTTGACCCTACTGTACTGTCCCTGTGGTTACCAGTGATGCTGAATATGTTCTGTTTGCTCTTTTAAGTCCATCTTATATACCCTCTTAGATGCCATAGGAGGTTAACTGGGACATATTTCATCCGTATGCTCCCTTTCCTTTTGGCTTCTGATTGGATCAACCAATGAAAGCAGCAAGAAACTGGAGGGCAGGGTATTTATTTCCAATCCCCTGACTCCCTGACCCCCTGACCCAAAGACTTACTTTCTGCAGAAACATATCTTTACCAAAGGCCACAGCAAAAGCCCGTGCTACATCTCTTCCACTCCAGTTATGCTTTCTCCCTGGATACCTGCTCCCACTCCCTGGTGCCTCCAGGCCTAAGGGTGGTGAGAACTCTGCTGTCACTAGCCCTGGGATGCTCTCACATCCCTAGTTTTTTCCTTAATCCTACCCACATCTTTTAAACAATTCCCTTTTTAAATTTCCCTCATTACCCCCAAATGACTGTGTGATCTGTTTTTTTCCCCAGGGACAATGATTGGTAACCTAACAAAAGTGCTGTTACCTTAAAATTGACTTTTTCTTAAGGGTATTTAAGGGAGTATATCCTTTTACCCTGACACACCAAGTTGAAATTAATCATGTAAATGTTTCTACCAAATGGAGTTCCAAATCATGCCACTCACAAGTCCAATTTTATGAATCAATGCCTGAAATTACTTCATACCCTTACCTTGCACAAGAGTCAAGGAGACAATTACAGCACCGCCAACCACTAAGCTGCCATGTATATATAATAGCAACTCTAGTGATAATTGGTAGGGTTTCCAGAGGAACCTTGTCCTCCAGAACCAGTGGGGGCAAGAATTTGTGCTGAGCCCACCCCTCCCACCCCCAGCATTTGATACCCATTCTGGCCATGGGTGCTTTGGCCAGAAACTGTCGTTTTCTCACTAGGCAGGGATTGGAGGTCACTGTTTACAGTTTTAAATTTTGAACTACAATAGAATAAATATAGGTTATCAACATGGATAGTAGATTGCTCAAAAATTAGAGGTATGAGACATACCAGGCAATTTCAGCCCCACAACTGGATTCAATACTTAGTTTGTAAGTTCAAAGAAGAATGGGACAAGCTTCAAGTCTGCACCTAATGTCCTTAATCAGACTCTTCACCTATCCAACTGCTTCTCCACAGATCATGAAAGTGAAGATCAGCCAGGATACTTGTAGCATCTACCCTGACAAAGAGCAAGGGACCAGGAAATCTGAGGATCCAAGAGGCCAGAGTCAAAGCACGTGGACTGGATCTCTGGCACAATGCCAAATGCAAAGAGCCAATTACAACAGGACAATTACAAGTTGTCACCTGTAGACTCCCATCACCACTCTCCCAGGTAGCAGCCCACTGGAACCCGAAGTCCTTACCTATAAAACCTCAAACAGAAGGTTGTGCTCTTCCCCGGCCCTCCCTCCCCAAGTATGGATTTAGTTTTCCTAACATCTCCTTCAGGGCTGTACAATATTCTACATATTTTACCATATCAAGCTAAAATTGGAAAGTATTTTAGCATTTCTACCATGGAGCAAAGAAACAAAGCTTTCTTCAGAGAACAAAATACATTACAGGCTACAGAAAATGAAAGAAAACATTTTAAAATGCCAACAAGGGGGGATTATTATTTTTTCCTTTTAGGGCATTTCCCTACTCCTGTACAACAATTGATAACTCGAGAGGAAAGTGAGTAACAATTCAGTTCTGCTTGCTGTGGCCCTTGAAGTTCAGCCACCCACTGGCATTTACTTTAAAATAAGTCAGAGTCCATTGCCATGATTCAAAAAAGCAACACACGGTATATTTACTTCTGAAATTTATTTCAGGTGACAGGACACCCACAGACTAACAAAATAAACATAGAATTAAATAGTATTCCCAAAGCCCAATTCTACTTCTTAGCAAAGGCAGATGATGATTTAGCTACCAAGCTTAGTCTATATTAGTTTGTCCATGTAATTGACCTCTTTCTCCTATACCCTCATTCCACCCCCTGCAAATTTGAGAGCCATTTTAACAGCAGCATTAAAACAATTTCTCACTTCAAGATTTGAAGACAAAACATCTAAGATGGATACACCCAACCAAGAAAGTGTAAGAAGAGATGAAGAAATTTAATCAGGGCTTTTAATGATAGAATTCTATAGCTGGAGGAGGGGAAGGAAGTGAAAGGGGGTGGGTGAATCAACATGCAGAAGAAAAACAGGAGGGGTTAATTTACCCTGAAAATAACCAGTATTCTATTTGTCCAAGCCCAATGACAATTTGTGCCAAGCAATTTCATTCATTTCACGGTGCCTAGAACACTGATGACTGTGTGGTAAATATTAAACAAAAATACTTGTTGGTTGATGAAAATGTACATGGCAATGCCGTGTACACACAGGAAACAGAAACTCAAGGTGGTCAGACAAATTTGAAAGCAATGCAAGGTTTGGTTCTCCATGTTAATAACATTTTCAAGGTACACAACTGGGGAAGCAAATGAAATAAAAATTTGCCACATCCATAGTTCAACATGTTGTTCCTCTTTGAGTGCTAAAACTTTATTTGCAAGAGAAAAGCTAAGATTAGGTTAAACATATTTTTAATTATATATATATATAATATTATTTTAAAGACCAATAAGTTTTATTGCTTAATATCTTTTTAAATGAAAATGGTTACTTGCTCAGGTTGCTTCAAGTGGTAATAGCAATATACCACTTGAAACCTTTAATACAGAAGCACCCTTTGCAGAACTAAAGCTAGCCTTGAACTTTTAGTAAGCTATATGCTTTTAAATTAACCCTTCTAAATACTGTACAAAGCTCATAACTCAGAGTGTTAGCTTATAGCCGAATTAGGTTACTACTAAATATTCATTAGGCAAACTATTGAAAATAAAGAAACCATGCATATTCCTACGGCTCTATGAATGCCAAAATTAAAAATGATACAGTGAGAATTTGGGATCAAGCAATTTGGCTGATCTCAATGGCTTACACATTTTAAGTTTAACTAAAACCTCTAAGGACCTTTTCCTTTGGAAAGAAAAACCACACATTTTAAAACAGTATCTAATGGAAGGTCTATTAAAATCACAATGGATCATAGCTGTCAACTTCAAATAGTGTCTCTCTCCTTAAGAGCTTAAGTTTACACACTGGTGCAACACCACAAATGCAGATGCTACAAAGGGATCTACAGAGAAAAACAAATTTTATTCACAACGCTTTGCATATAAACTTTTCCTTCTGGAGACTTGTGTGGGGTTGAAAATAAAGGATGCTAATATGCACATTATGCAGCACTACAAGAAAAAACACTTTAGTTGAGTGAAAATTCATTTATCTACTGAAAATCCGGGAGAATTCACATCCACTGTACTCCAAATTTACTCCTAAGTGACAGAAAAATACTATATGAAATGGCAAAAAAAAATTAAATATGATTTAATCAATAGCTGATTACCTTTAAAACTTTGGGCTTCTTTTCCCTCTGGGGCCTCTTGTTTTCTTTTATAACCTAAAAAAAATCAAATTGCAAAATGAGCCTCCGTTTAAGAAAAAAAATTAGCTCCCACCCCCCCAAATTTTTTGGCTATTTCTCTAGAAAACTACTTATACCATATAAAAATCATCAACATGTTTGCTAGGCAGAACCTAAAGAGCTTATGTAAAATGTATACTTTAAAAGTCACTGAAAAAAAGCCTTGCATAAAGATGAAGTAGGGAAATACCCTTTTTTCCCCTTAAAGTCTGTCTTAATTAGCCTCTGCATTCTTCACAGCGAAGCCCACGAGGTAGCCATCTTGCTTGCTTCTGCAGAGGAAGCCTCTACAGTGGAACAGTTCTGCAAACTGCTTTTTGGTATTATTATCATGGTGTTTAAAGGCAGCCCTGGCCTGCCAGCACTGTAGACGTGCTGGGCATGCCTTTTGCAAAAACAGCCCCACAAAGAGTGCAGCCAATGGCAATGCAGAGCTTAGCAACTCCAAAGTGATCTTCTCTGCTAGCCTTCCTAGACAAAGGATCTCCTGTGCGGCTCCGCTCTCACCACAGGACACAGGCAGCCACAAGCTGCGACATGGAGTGCGCTGCAGAGGATCTGGTCGCGCCGAAATCACAGGAGGCTTCAGCAAAAACAATGCACACAAATCCCCCAGGTCTCCACCATCGGATCGATGGCGGAGGCTCCCTGATTAGTAACCTCTTGGCGGCTGCGAGGGCAGGTCTGCGCGGGGGGAGGGGTGCGCGGCTCTGCCTCCAACGTACAGGAGATATAACTGAGCCGAGGGGGGCATTTGGGCTTGCTGAAACTCTGGAAGGTATTGTGCATTTTTACTTTATAAGGCAAGGCTAAATATTGGCGATATTTAAGGCAGGGAGGTTATGTGAGGACAGTGTAGGCTCAGCTGTTGGGCTGCGTGTCTCATTCCCCGGGAACCACACCTCTTTGCAGCAGGCTCTTTGCCCAGAAACACAGCAATTTGATTTCTGTCAATAAATGTCCAATGACAAAGGCGGATTAGAAAATACTAATGAAGCCACTTAAAAGGAAAAGGACAGGATGAGGACAAGGAGAAGGGGAGGAGTTTAGAAAATACACTTGCCACTCCGAGTGGCTGGAGAAAAAAAAAAAAGATTTCTCTCTTGCTCTGCACATTTCTGGTGACTTTCATTTCCCAGAGAAATCCCTCCTGTCCAGAAGGTGGGCTCAAACCTTTGGGACAAGAGGAGCACCTTTGGCTCCTCTGTCTCCCAAGATCATCAGCTGTCACCGAGCATCTCCCTGTAGAGCTGCCAGGCGTGTCCCCACGTGGAGCCTGTCTGCGTAGCAGGCTGGTGGTCAGCTGGGGCCACCCACTTCCCAGGAATTGGGAGCGGAGCCAGAGGAGGCACAAGCAGCCACCCACACTCAGGCACCTGGAATGACACCGTGCCCAGCGGGTGGTAGGCAGTGGGAGAGCCGGGCACCATGGCCGGAACTTGCCAGACCCTGAGGATGGCATAACCAGAGGAGTTCAGCTCCCTCCCCTTAAGCCCCCTGGCCAAGGCAACAGTGACAGAAGAGAAAGAACCGGGACAGCTGCTGTGAGCTGGCAGGTCTCAAGGTCACTGCCAAAATGTAGTGCAGAGGCCAGTTACAGTCCCATCACAGCCACCTTGACAGCTGCACAGATCTTGGGACGACAGCCTCAGCTCCAACCTCACAGGGCCAAAGTTTCAGCAACACATTTAGGGGATTGGCAGGAGGACCTCCCTTGCTGCTCAGCCAAAGATGGGTTTTCCACTTGCAGTTGGATTCGGAACAGATTCCCACAACCAGAAATCAGGAACAGAGTGAGCGCCGGAAGGCCTGTATTTCATCACCCTGGATTCCTAGCCTTTTGGTTTGCCACAAAAGCACGCTTTTCTTGTTGGAATGGTAAGTCCAACATGCACTCTTTTCCGACTTTAAACTACCTCTCCTTCACCTACCCACCCTCAAATTTTTTAACAAATGTAAAGACCAAGCCTTCTGGTAGCAAAACTGGTGGATTCTGACCTAACCACATCCATCAGGGCAACTTCAAGCACACTGAGCCCACACTAAGCTCTGTGGTGAATGAAGAATCCATGAAACAGGTAGAAAAACAGGACCCAATACAACAAGATTTCAAAATGGCCCTACATCATTTCTTTTTCTTTGAAGTTTGTGGTGTGCGTGACAAAATATACATAACCTGAAATTTGCCATTTTAACCATTTGTAAATGTACAGTTTAGTAGTGTTAAGTACATTCACAAAGTTGTGAAACTATTCCCCCTTTCCATTTCCAGCACCGTTTCATCATCCCAAACAGAAACTCTGTATCCATTCAACAATAACTCCTCATTCACTTTCTCTCAGCCCTTACTACCTTTTATTTTGCTTTCTGTCTCAATAAATTTGCCTATTCTAGTATCACACAATATTTGTCCTTTTCTATCTGGCTTTTACTTCTCATAATGTTTTCAAGGTTCATCCATGTTGTAAGATTATCAGAATTCTGTTCCTTTTTTTTTTATAAGTGTTTTTTGTTTTTGTTTTTTTTAAGTTTGAGGCACCTGGGTGGCTCAGTTGGTTAAGTATCTAACTTTGGCCATGTCACGATCTCAGGGTCTGTGATTTTGAGCCCTGCATTGGACTCTGGGCTGACAGCTCGGAGCCTAGACCCTGTTTCAGATGCTGTGTCTCCCTCTCTCTCAAAAAATGTTTTTTTAAGGTTTATTTACTGATTTTTGAAAGAGAGAGAATGAGCATAGGTGGGGCAGAGGAGCTGAATCAGGTTCTGTGATGCTAGCAGATGTGGGGCTCGAACCCACGAACCATGAAATCATGACCCGAAGTGGGAAGCTTAACTGACTGAGCCAACTAGGCACCCCAGAATGTCATTCCTTTTTAAGGCTCAATAGTATTTCACTGTACTATTTGTATTTGTTTTATACACCAAATTTGTTTTATCTGTTCTTCAGTTGATATACATTTGGGTTGTTCCCATATTTTGTCTATTGTAAATAACACTGCTTTGAGCATGGGTATGAGTATCTATGTGAGCCCCTGCTTTCAATTCTTTTAATATATACCTAGGAGTAGAATTGTTGGATCATATGATAATTATGTTTAATTATTCAAGGAACCACCAAATTTTCTATGATGACTATTCCATTTTACATTCCTGTCAGTAGTGCACACAAGGGTAAGCCCTACATTTCTTAAAGTTCCTTTCATTTCAACACCAAATAATGCCTTTCCCCCTTGAATACTTGAATATAATTTTTTAAAAGTATCAACATTTTCTCAGCTTGACTGTTCAGTGTTTAGTAAAGTTGGCCATGATTTATAATATATATTGAAAATATAGAACTATATTATATAATTATGTGATCCATGTTTGTCCCAATAAAATAAAATCAGGCTCTGAGTGTTAGGTGTACTGAAAATCCACAACAGTGAGAAGTCAGTCCACTTTTGAAAGCCCCACTGACAAAATTTTCACTGCACAGGATACTCATGAAGTCATACAACACTGCACTTGGCAACCTAAGCAAACATTGGAGGTCTGTGTGGAGTGTTCTGCAAAATGAATTAATAAATAAACCAAGGCTCATCTCAGCTTAACATGAGGGTTACTATACCATGAAGATCTACACTTGTTTGAACACAGAATGGATTGGTAACCTACATTGGTTGTGACCATCTGCTCTAAATCCTATACTTCGTGATTTGACAGTCTCTCAGCTCAGGGCTTAGGTGATGGCGGACTTTGATGGAGAAAATAATCAGACGTTACTAAATGAGAAATTGGAGGTCAGGAGAGCCATTCCCACTCTCTTATTACTTAGGGCAAAGTGCATACCACTAGATTCTGTTGGAAGAATGGCAGATCAGAAACTAAGAAATCCTATTTTGTAGTCCTACTTAGAACTTGCTTTTGTCACTTTTTCTCACAAGGAATCATGATTATTAAGATGCATGAGTTGTATTTAATTTTGTAATAACTTTTAGGTTCTTTCAAATATTACAAAGTTGGATCTCTTTTCTCTTAATCACATGATTGTAGGGGTGCCTGGGTGGCTCAGTCGGTTAAGTGTCAGATACTTGGTTTCAGATCAAGTCATGATCTCAAGATCTCACACGTTGGAGCTCCGCAATTGTCAGCGTAGAGCCTGCTTGGAATTCTGCCTCTCCTCACCCCTCTCTCTGAACCCCTCTCTCCTACTAATGCTTGCACGTGCACTCTCTCTCAAAATAATTAAACTTAAAAAAATTTTTTTTGAAATAAAATGATTGTAGGAGCTCCTGGGTGGCTCAGTCGGTTAAGCATCCGACTTCTGCTCAGGTCATCATCTCATAGTTTGTGGGTTTGAGCCCCACGTCAGGCTCTGTGCTGACAGCTCAGAGCCTGGAGCCTGTTCAGATTCTGTATCTCCCTCTCTCTCTGACCCTCTGCTCATGCTGTCTCTCTCTCTCTCCCTCTCTCTCTCAGAAATAAAAAAAAATTTTTTAAAGAAAAGAAATCAAATGATTGTAAAACTATAAAAGAACATCAGAGAAAAAAATTGAGTCTGCATTGTTTCATAGATAAACTAAGCCTCAAAGAGATAAAAGTACTTAATTCACACTATATAGCAAGTTAGAACTTGAGTTGAGGTATAACCAACTATCTATACTACTTTGTCTATAACTCCTCTTCATTTTTAATACCCAACAATAGACATTGGTAAATATTCCTAAATAACCTTTAAGATTGAAACATCTTCAAAACCACACACTCCAGGAGAGGGAGAATGGGGGGCTCTCTTGGTTGAGAGACTGACTCTTGACTTCCGCTCAGGTCATAATCCCAGGGTCATGGGATGGAGCCCCACCATCAGGCTCTCTTTGTGGAACCTGCTTGAGATTCTCTCTCTCCTTCTACCCCTCTCCCCTTCTACCCCTCTCCCCTGCTTGCACTTTCTCTCTTCCCTCTCTCTCTCAAAATAAATAAATAATTTTTAAATTAATTTAATTTAATTTAAAAAATTTTAATGCAAAACCCCCATACACTTCATTTTTAGGATGGAGGAGTAGTGGTTCATATTCTTAGAAGACTGGTATTTAAGTGAACATTACATTAAACGTACTTTTAAAAAAATTAATTTTGTGCCCTCAGAGATAAATTTATGAATAATTTCAAAATTATACTTCTCTTTCTATGCATAAGCCATTCTGCATCCACAAGAAACTAGACATACAAATACTACCTAGGAGGAGGTTTCCTCTAGGTTAATCTCAGGAGTGATCATGCTTCCTCAAATTGGACACTTCTGCAGCACAAAATCCAGTATTAGCCCCACTCTCCTCTCCCATGAAATCTTTCTATATGTCTTTTCTTACATATTATTGGGGTGAGGAGGTCATGGCTTTTGCAGTGATACCAGGTAAAAATATTTTAAGTACCATATATAAATTTCCAATAAGAAAAGGATGGCTCATATTTTTCACAATTCTAACAGAGGTCTTAGAGTTAGCTTGGTTTTATTTCTTATGAGACACAGAAACCTTAGGTTAACAGATCTTCCTGGGTGATTGGGTAAGCAATAATAGCCTGGGTATAGGTGACTGATCTCCTCACACAGCCTTCTCTGGCTTCCTTCCACCCCCCACTTCCTTCCCTGAGGCTTATCTGCAATAACCTTTTTCCTTCTAAGGGGCCAGGTCTACCTAGTGTCTACCCCATTCCCTCCAGCAGTCCTGCTTACTGCTGGTGAAAATAACTGTTCTTTGGGGCGCTTGGGTGGCTCAGTCAGTTAAGCGTCTGACTCTTGATGTTGTTGGAATCATGAGCTCACATTCCATGGATTCATGGGTTCGAGTCCCCCATTGGACTCCATCCTGACCGTGTGGAGCCTGCTTGGGATTGTCTCCCTCACTCTCAGCCCCTCCCCTGCATGTTCTATCTCTCTCTCTCAAAATAAACATTTAAAAAAATTTTAAAATAAAAGATAAATCAATGATCTTCAATAACAAGAATTAAGGAACAAGTGAATGATGGTCTTTAATAATTGCCAAGGAAGAACTGTTGTCAGTGAGGTGAAGCAGAGATAATGCCAGAGATTAATGGGGCTGAAATATCACTCTCCCCAGTTTCTCAACAATTCTTAGTACTAACTTAAAATCGACAAGCCTACTCCATTAAGTCTAGATCCATAATTTGGACAGAGAAATCCAAAAAGAGTATTTATAAGGTTTTTGTCAAAAACAAATCACAAAGGATGCTGCTATTTAGAAAAATGTCCCCTTTTGTGAATGATATATTGAAATTTGCTTCTTATTATTGCTAGTCTGCCTTGTGTATTTTTTATCAATAGTATCTTTTTTTTGAAAAAAAGGAAGTTCTCTATCCTTGGGCTCCTTCTCCACGTCACTCATGCTAGAGAGCAGACACTAGATAGCACCGAACCCTCAGTTTTTAGATAATCCAATGGTCTCATCAAGTCTAATATCAAAATCATAAAAATTCACTGTTTCTCTGAGAAGCTCAAAGCATTTTATACATACACAACTTCTTCCCTGGGAGTTAGATTTAGTTATCTCCTAAGTTTACCAAATACAACTTAAAATTGTTGAACAACCTTAAAAGACTCCACATCCAAAAACATTTTCTTTGAAACTTGTTAATTGATTTGTTACAATGAACCTTCCCATTTAAATCTTTAAACAACTTAAAAATAAACAAACAAACAAATAAAATCTCATAAAAATGACTTCATAAATGTTGGGGACTTACAATATGCAGAAATGGTGCTGGGCTTGCCCTTCAGAACCTAACACATCAGGAGGTGCCTGGGTGGCTCAGTCAGTTAACCATCTGACTTCAGCTCAGGTCATGATCTCACCGCTCTAGAGTTTGAGCTCTGCATCAGGCTCTGTTCCGACAGCTCGGAGTCTGGAGCCTACTTCCACTTTTGTGTCTCCCTCTCTCTCTGCCCTTCTCTCACTCATGCTGTCTCTTTCCCTCAAAAATAAATAAATCTTAAAAAAAATCAGAAAGAACCTAACATCTCAGGAGAGATACCATCATGATGCAGTATAGAATGGGAAGGAGCCCAGAAAAGCTATGAAAGAGAAGTCTTCCCAGAGAAGTGACATTTCCACTGAAACCTAAGCAGGAGTTGGTGACATTTAGAGGGAGAAAGAAATGTTATGTGCCCCCAATGAAGGTTCACAGCATGTGCAAGGACACTGGCAGCACTCTGGCTACAGAAAGTCACACTGGAGGATGGCTGTGAAGGAGCTAAGGGGACAATGAATATAAGAGGCACTTGGAGAGATGTAATCAGCTTTTAATTCTCTACCATTCCCATTTGAAATGTTACTTTTTTTGGTTCCATTTTCCATAACTAGTGCTTTCAAAAGCCAACAATGATGCTCCTATTAAATTGATCATCACAAATCGCAGCTACTTTTTCAAGGGAAGAACTGAGGAAGGGTGGCTGGTTTGTCTTAGATCTGAAAACTCTTATTTTTAAGCTAGAAATTGCTCTTGTATAACCAAATCTCCTAATAAGAGAAAAGCATGTTTTGAAAATGAATGTATGCAAAATTTTTTGTTGAGATAAGATCAGTTATTCAAGAAGGGTTAACTCCTTTAGTTCTTGAATTCATTTCTTAGAGTTTCACACAATCTATGAAAAAACAAATTTGTCTGCCTAGAAATAAGTTCTATTATTTCAGCAGGGTAACTGTACTGGACAGATGTTTTTGATGTTTGGAATAAGGGGTGGCCTTTGTTCATCCTGGTAATAGAATAGAGAATACCATCTATATTGGAGCAAGTTCTTCATACCTTTGGGATTTCTGATTTAATAAATAATTCTTTTTCATGGAGCTTAGCTCAGGTTGAGAGAAGACAGGAATTACCACTTTTTTTCAGGGAAAACCAAAAAATAAATTAATTAATAAATAAAACCCAAAAATCTTGCCATTGAGCCTGTAATATTTTTATAGTAGTAGAATGCCTAAAAATAACTTTTCCCAAAGTCTGATTTTCCTGACAGCCAAATACTTAGTCAATGGGCACATTAATTCTTTAAAATATGGGCACATTAGTTTATTAACATAATAAACAAGGACGCCTGGGTGGCTCAGTCAGTTAAGCATCTGATTTCAGTTCAGGTCATGATCTCATGGTACCTGAGTTCAAGTTCTATATCAGGTGAGCTCGAGCCCCACGTCAGGTGAACAAGAACCCCGCT
Source organism: Hyaena hyaena (assembly GCF_003009895.1). Lineage (NCBI taxonomy): Eukaryota > Metazoa > Chordata > Mammalia > Carnivora > Hyaenidae > Hyaena > Hyaena hyaena. The sequence goes on from NW_024080705.1 coordinate 2,094,924, forward strand.
GCAGGTCAGCCTCACTTCTCTCTCTCTCTCAAAACTAAATAAATACAACAAATAAATAAATAAATAAAATAAAATAAATAAATGGTCCTCAAGCTTCTTCCTACCTCTTTCTAGGTCCTCAGTTCTTCTAACTTGGTACCACTTCTGTGTCTAAAGGGGATCCTTTTGAACTTTTGCAGTGTAAAGCCCTTTAGAAACACACCTTGTGAAGACAGGAAGAGATAACTTGCCATAACAAAAGAACAAAAAGGTTATTTTCATCACAGTTCACCTTACAAATCAACAGGTATAGAGCTCAAGCTTGTAGCTATGCTAACTGTGCAGATTTAAATAAAAAAAGCTTGCCTATCTTTATTAAGTATGTTTTAGCATAAATGATTATAATGGCATTTCCATAGATACTCTTTTATCTTTCTTTAAAGATTTCTTTTTAAGTAATCTCTATGCCCAATGTGGGATTCAAACTCACAATCCAGAGATCAAGAAGAGTTGCATGCTTTACCAACTAAGCCAGCCAGGAACCCACATAGATACTCACTCTTAATGACTACTTAAAAAACTGCAGTTCTTCCCAAAATGTGTTTTATTTACCTGACTTCCAAATACTTATTCAATTACCTCTTATTTAAAGTAAAATAAATGGTTCTTAATGTTTTAGTATTTTTTTAATAAATTGTGAATGCCCATAACAGTAGCTCTTTAAACCACATAATTTGAGAATAAGTCAAACTGCATTCACTAATGCTGTAATTAAATTTTTAACTTTGTGATCATAAGCCCATATTTTATAGGACTACTTTTTGCTTCATCACAATAAATGAAGTGTTAGTGGGTTTGGGGGAATTAAGGTTTGCTATACCCAACAATTCTCTTACTCACTATGCATATAATGAAAGAAAATTACTGTAGATGTCTTGAAAAGAAAGTTTTGGGGCACCTGGCTGGCTCAGTCAGTGGAATGTATGATTCTTGATCTCAGGGTTGTGAGTTTGAGTCCCATGTTATTTGTAGAGATTACTTAAAAATAAAATTTTTTAAAAAATAGAAAAGTTTTATTTCCTCCTGGCCTATCCATCCTAAATATTTAATTTTTTTAATGTTTGTTTTTGAGAGAGACAGACAAAAAGAATGTGAGCAAGGGAGGGCAGAGAAAGAGAGACAGACAGACAGACAGACAGACTGAATTTGAAGCAGTTTCCAGGCTCTGAACAATCAGCACAGTGTCCAATGCAGGGCTCGAACTCACAGACTGTGAGATCATGAGCCGAAGTCAGAAGCTTAACTGACTGAGCCATCTACGAGCCCCCACCTTAAAATATGATATTATACAATATCAAAATATTATCTTAATAAGATCGGTACGGTGGTGCCTGGGTGGCTCAGTTGGTTAGGCGTCCGACTTCGGCTCAGGTCATGATCTCACGGTTTGTGGGTTCGAGCCCCATGTCAGGCTCTGTACTGACAGCTAGCTCAGAGCCTCGAGCATGTTTCAGATTCTGTACCTCCCTCTCTCTGACTCTCCCCTGCTCACATTGTCTCCCTCTCTCAGAAATAAATAAAACATTAAAAAAAAAAAAGATCAGTATGTCCCTGGTGGGTCCAAATCCCAACAATTCTATTAAATATGGGAACTTGGGGCACCTGGCTGACTCAATTGGTTGAAAATCTGACACTTCATTTCAGTTCAGGTCATGATCCCAGGGAAATGGGATGGAGACCCAAAGCAGGACCCTGCTTAAGATTCTCTCTCTCTCTCTCTCTCTCTCTCTCTCTCTCTCTCCCCCACCTTTGCTCCTCTCCCCCACTTGCACTCTCTCTTTAAAAAATCTTGGGGCGCCTGGGTGGCTCAGTCGGTTAAGCATCCAACAAGCATCCAACTTCGGCTCAGGTCATGATCTCATGGTTGGTGTGTTCCAGCCCTGCATGGGGCTCTGTGCTGACTGCCAGCTCAGAGCCCAGAACCTGTTTCAAATTCTGGGCCTCCCTCTCACTCTGACCTTCCCCTGCTCACACTCCCTCTCTCTCTCTCTCAGAAATAAATAAAAACATTAAAAATTTTTTTTTAACTCAACATTTAAAAAAAAGTCTTTAAATATAAGTCAGCCTCTCACAGACTCGGTGAAGAACAATGCTGACATTAGGATTAAATGTTAAAATGAGTATGAAAAGTATGTGATATGGTGCTTGCCTTCCAGGTGATTCCAATGCAGCAACAGAAAACAATGACTGTCATTAGTTAAGAAAACTGTATACGAATCGCTTCTTGGCCTTTTGGCTAAGATCAAGTGAAAACTGTATACGAAAAACAACGTATTAAAAAAAAAGTAAAGAGGGGCAACTGGGTGGCTCAGTTGGTTAAGCGTCCGACTTTAGCTCAGGTCATGATCTCACTGTTTGTGGGTTCGAGCCCCGCGTTGGGCTCTGTGCTGACAGCTAGCTCAGAGCCTGGAGCCTGCTTCAGATTCTGTGTCTCCCTCTCTCTCTGACCCTCCCCTGCTCATGCTGTCTCTATCTCTCTCTCAAAAATAAATGAAATATTAAAATAAATAAATAAATAAATAAATAAAAAGTAAAGAAACAAGTGTTGGCAAGGATGTGGAGAAAAAGGAACCCTCATGCACTGTTGGTGGGGATGCAAACTAGTACAGCCACAGTATGGAAGTTCCTCAAAAAATTAAAACTAGAACTACCATATGATCCAGTAATTCCACTACTGTCTATTTACCTAAAGAATATAAAAACACTAATTTGAAAGGATACATGGATCCCAATTCTTATTACAGCATTGCTTATAATACCCAAGTTATGGAAGCCACCCAAATGCCCATCGGTAGATAAATGGATAAAAGATGTGCTATATATACACACTGAAATATTATTCAGCCATAAAAAAGAATGAAATCTTGCCATTTGCAGCAACATAAATGAATCTAGAGAGTGTAATGCTAAGGGGAATAAGTCAGTCAGAGAAAGACAAATGCCGTAAGATTTCACTCATATGTGGAATTTAAAAAACGAAACAAACAAACAAAGTAAAAAAAGAGGCAAACCAAAAAAAAGACTCTTAACTAATAGGAACAAACAGATGATGAGAGGGGAAGTGGTAGGGGGATGGGTAAAATAGGTAAAGGGGATTAAGAATACACTTAATATGATGAGCCCTGAGTAATGTATAGAATTGAATCACCATATTGTACACTTGAAATTAATTTATAACACTGTATGTTAAGTATATTGGCATTTTAAAAATGTAATAAAAATGTAATGAGCAATTAAAATTATTTTAATATAAAAACTGAATATATTTAAGAATACACTGTTTTGGGACATCAGAACCTCTCCCAGATAAATCTCATATTAACAAGATTCTTTTTTTTCTCTCTTTTTTAAATGTTACTTATTTCTGAGAGAGAGAAAGAGAGACAGTGTAAGCAGGGGAGGATCAGAGAGAGAGGGAGACACAGAATCCGAAGCAGGCTCCAGGCTCTGAGCTAGATGTTAGCACAGAGCCCAATGTGGGGCTTGAACCCATGAACCGTGAGATCATGACCTGAGCCAAAGTAGGACACTCAACTGACTGAGCCACCCAGGCACCCCTAGAGTTGGGGCATTCTAATTCCACCATTCCATCATGGCACAATCATACACTTATTAATTAAAAAGAATATAAAACTTTCACTTCCATTGATAATAAAATTGATCATTTGGAAAAGCCATCCTGCTAAAAACAATTAGAAAAGCTGCACGAGGGGTGCCTGGGTGGCTCAGTCGGTTAGGCATCTGACTTCAGCTCAGGTCATGATCTCACGGTTTGTGGGTTCGAGCCCCATGTCGGGCTCTGTGCTGACAGCTAGCTCAGAGCCTGGACCTTGTCTTTGGATTCTCCCTCTCTCTCTGACCCTCCCCTGCTCATGCTATCTCCATCTCTCTCTCAAAAATAAATAAAACATTAAGAAAAATATTTTTAAAAGAAAAGCTACACAAAACATAAAAATATCTGCTTGAAGGCATACGAGAATGAAAAATTGCCATGATAGTGTAAAATTACCATACCAATATTCAGAGGGCAATGAATGAGGTCCAGGAGGGTAAAAATATTTTAAGCAAAAATATAAAATTTGAGGGAAAGAAGTAAAAAGATGGTTAAAGAAAAATGTAACCTTCAAAGTACAGAATCAGTAGAATTGACAAACTCAAAGTGTTTCAATATTTGACTCATGTGAAAAAAGAATTATAGTTTTGGGGGCGCCTGGGTGGCTCAGTTGGTCGAGCGTCAGACTCTTGGTTTTGGCTCAGGTCATGCTCTCACAGTGATCTCGAGTACCATGCTGAAAGCGCAGAGCCTGCTTGGGATTCTCTCTCTCTTCTCTCTCTACCTCTGCCATATTCACAGTCTCTCTCTCGAAATAAATAAACTTAAAAATAAAAAAAATTACAGTTTTGCAAAATCAACCTTTAAGACTCTTAAACAACATCTATTTCAAAGTTTCACAAGTTTGAAAGATAACATTAAAGCCCTTAGCATGACTATTCACAACCAATCTGCCTCTAGGTCCCCCTCCTCACTATCCTCAGGCTTCTTCATGTGGTGCTTATTGCTCTCACTCAAGAACATGGTGGTTAAAATGAGCACATACCATCCATGCCAAAGGTTCTTTCAAAGCCTAGATCAAATGTGTGATCTTAGACAAGTTACTTGACCTGTCTAAGCTTCGGTGTCTTACTTCATTTATTTTTTTTAAAACATTTTTAGGGGCGCCTGAGTCGGTTAAGCGTCTGACTTCACCTCAGGTCATGATCTCACGGTTCATGGGTTCGAGCACTGCACCGGGCTCTGTGCTGGCAGCTCAGAGCCTGGAGCCTGTTTCAGATTCTATGTCTCCCTCTCTCTCTGCCCCTCCCCCTGCTCATGCTCTGTCTCTGTCTGAAAGATAAATAAACTATTTAAAAAAACTTTTTTAAATAAATAAGTAAAAAAAATAAAAAATTATTTATTAAAAAAATTTTCAGTAGTTTTTATCTTTTTTGAAACAGAGAGAGACAGAGAATGAGCAGGGGAGGGGCAGAGAGAGAAGGAGACACAGAATCTGAAACAAGCTCCAGGCTCTGAGCTGCCTGCACAGAACCTGGTGTGGGGCTCTAACCCAAAGAACCACGAGACCATGACCTGAGCCACCCAGGCGCCCCTAAAAACTTTTTTAAAGTTTACTAATTTATTTGGAGGGAGAGAGAGAGAATGAGCTTGAGTGAGGGAGCAGGAGAGAGAGGGAGAAAGAAAGAGAATCCCAAGCAGGCTCCACACTCTCAGAGCAGAGCCGGAAGTAGAGCTCAAACCCACAAACCAAGAGATCATGACGTGAGACAAAATCAAGAGTCAAACAGTTCACCAACTGAGCCACCCAGGCACCCCCTCACTGTCTTACTTTATACACTGAAGGAAGAATGTATACTCAATACGATTGTTGTAAGGATTAAATGAGACAATGAGTTATGTCAGTACTTAATACAGTACTGGGCACTTAGTAAGTACTCAAACATGATAGCTGTTATTAACCCCTTCAGATATCAATGCTTACTGCATACCAGTTCCACATCTATGCTCAGTATCATTCAACTCAACCAACATTTGTTTGGTGGCTACCAAATGCCAAATGCAGCATGGGGAGGGACATGAGGGGAGGAAAAAAAATCCTAGCCTGTTCAAACAACCCAGGGATGAAGAAAGAAAGAAAAAGTAAGAGAAAGAAAGAAAGAAAGAAAGAAAGAAAGAAAGAAAGAAAGAAAGAAAGAAAGAAAGATAGATTAAGGCTCAGGTCATGATCTAGTGGTCCCTGATTTCGAGCCCCATGGAGGGCTCTCTGCTGATAGCTCAGAGCCTAAAGTCTGCTTTGGCTTCTGTGTCTCCTTCTCTATGCCCCTCCTCTGCTCTCTCTGTCTCTCTCTCAAAAATAAATAAACATTAAAAAAAAAAAAAAGATGGGGGGGGCGCCTGGGTGGCTTAGTCGGTTAAGCGTCCGACTTTCGCTTAGGTCATGATCTCGTGGTTCGTGGGTTCGAGCCCCGCGTCGGGCTCTGTGCTGACTGCCAGCTCAGAGCCTGGAGAGCCTGTTTCAGTCTGTGACTCCCTCTTTCTCTGACCCTACCCTGCTCACACTGTCTCTCTCTCTTTCTCTCCTAGAAATAAAATTTAAAAAAATAAATAAATACATTCAGCTTATTTAAAAAAAAAAAAAAAAGATGGGGCCTTTGTGAAGCGCTTCAGTCATAAGAGTGGAACCCTCATTAAAGGGACTAGTGCCTTCTAAAAGCTCCAGAGAGCTCTAGCTTACTCTACCATGTGAGGACACAGCGAGAATGCACCAGCTATGAACTATGAAGAGGGTCTTCACCAGAATTTGACCATGCTGTCATCTTGATCCTGGATTTCCCAGCCTCCAGAACTTTAAGGAATAAATTTGTGTTATTCATAAATGACCCAGTCTGTAGTAGTTTGTTATAGCAGCCTGGAAGGACTAAGGGCTAAGACAGAATTGCAAAGTATTCATGGAAGATATACAAATGGTCAATAAGCACATGAAAAGATGCTTGACATCATTAATCATTGGAGAAATGAAAATCAAAACCATCATGAAATGCTACTTCACATTCACTAAGGTAGCAGTAACCAAAAAGTCATGGGTGGCTCAGTTGGTTAAGCACCAAACATTGGCTAAGGTCAAGATCTCGGTTTGTGACTTCAAGCCCCATATTGAGCTCTCTGCTGTATGGGCGGGGCTCACTTGGGATCCTCTCTCCCTCTCTCTGCCCCTCCCCCACTCATGTTCTCTCTCTTTCTCTGAAAAAACAAATAATAAATAAGTAGACATTTAAAAAAATGGAATAATCATAAGCCTGGGTGGCTCTGTCAAGTTAATAGTCCGACTTCAGCTCAGGTCATGATCTCACAGTTCATGGGTTTGAGTCCCACATCTGGCTCTGTGCTAACAGCTAGCTCAGAGCCTAGAACCTGTTTCAGATTCTGTATCTCTCACTTTCTCTGACCCTCCCCTGCTCACGCTGTCTCTCTCAGAAATAAATTTTTAAAAAACATTAAAAAATAAAAATTAAAAAAATTGGAATAATCAAAAAGTCAGATAATAACTAGTGTTGGTAAAGATGTGGAAAAATTAGAACCCTAATACATTGCTGTTGGAATCCAAAATGGTACTACTACTTTGGAAAACAGTTTGGTAATTCCTTACATTTCAACAGAGTTACCATTTGATTCAGCAATTCCACTTGTAGGAATATACACCAAGTAACTGAAAACACATGTCTACAAAAAACCTGTACGCAAATGTTCATAACATCATTATTTATAATAGGCAAAAAGTGGAAACCACCTAAAAGTCCATCAACTGATGAACGTTCTTACAAAATGTGGTTTATTCATACAATGAAATATTATTTAGCCATAAAAGGGAACAAAGTACTGGTATATGGTACAATGTGGATAAACCTTGAAAGCATTATGCTGAGTGAAAGAAGCCAGACACAAAAGACCAAATACTGTATGATTCCATTTACATGAAATGTTCAGAACAGGCAAATCCAGAGACAAAAAGCAGATTACTGGTTGCCAGGAGCTGGGGGAGGGGAGAATGGAGTGACTGCTGAGTGGAGCACAGGGTTTCTTTTAGAATAATGAAAATGTTCTAGAACTAGATTGTGGTGATGGTTGCACAACCTTATAAACACATTAAAGAACACTAAATTGTGCACTTTTAAAAGAGTAAATTTTATTAGGTGAACTCTATCTCAACTTTTTCAAAAAAGAAGAGATTAATTGTTTAATTCTCCTTTATCACAGTGAAAAAAGTGTCTCTACTACTTGCTAGCCATGGAGAATTAAACACAATTTTTACAGCGGGTTTCTATTTACCAATCTGCAAAATGAGAGTCCAAACACTTAAACTTCATCAATCACTGTCAGGATCAATTATGGTAACATTAAGCCTTTTAGCAGTGTCTGTCCCATAGTAGACCCTCAATATATGTTCATTTCTTTCTTCTTCCTTTCCTTGGCCAGTTTCCTATTTCAAGTCAAAAAAGTTTATTTTTTGTTAAAATCTTATGTATCTAATTAGCAATGAAGACAAAGGTCCCTAGTTGCTAATTCTTTAAAAAAGATAAAAGTTAAACACTATTGTTTTGTTTTCCTGGTTTTTAAATGTTTGTTTTAACATTTCATAATGCACTTGAAAATGTAATTAGGTGGGGGTGCCTGGGTGGCTCAGTCGGTTGAGCTACCAACTTCGGCTCAGGTCATGATCTCACTGCTCATGGGTTTGAGCCCTGCGTCTGGCTCTGGGCTGACAGCACAGAGCCTGGAGCCTGCTTTGGATTCTGTGTCTCCCTCTCTCTCTGCCCCTCCCCCACTAGCATTTTCTCTCAAAAAAAAAAAAAAAAAGAAAAGAAAATAGAATTAGGTGAATAAAGGCATTTTAATTTCTATATTACCTAGGACCAACCTCCCAACAGATTTGTATTAACTCCTAAACAAGTTACTTACACACACATGCACACATGTGTGCACACACCCTCACACACATGTCTTTCTACATCTAAACTGTATCAACTCCACCTACATTTCACGCCTTGCATAAACTGTGGAATTCCATGGTCTTGTCTTCCCACTTCCTCCTGCCTTCATCCTACTTTCGCTCTTCAACATAACATTCACCAAAAAATGGTGTTACATATGAAATCTGATATGAAAGAGGCACTTGTTGAACATCCAACTTCTGTTTAGGTCATCATCTCAAGGTTCATGTTTCAAGCCCCACATCGGGCTCACTGCTGTCTGCTCAGAGCCTGCTTCGTGTCCTCTGTCCCCCTCTCTCTGACCCTCCCCCACTTGTGTTCTCCCATAAATAGATAGATAGAATGATAGATAGATAAGCAATCTGATAGGAAAAACTGTAAGTGTCTAGAATACAGCAAACACCAAAACCCTCTCATTATACAAAGAAAAGAAACTACAATCGTCATCTCACTGGAAACCACAACTATAATTCTATATCACATGGGAACAGTGAAACCAATTCATTCATAAGGCATCTTCTTCCTCCAAAGAAAATGCTTTTGCAGATACTGCAAAATGGTGTGTACTGGCTACTTCCAAGGACTTCAATTACTTTGCTCTAAATAACATGAATCAAGTGGCAAGAGGGATATGGCTGAAAGTAATGAAATGAATCTCTTCAAGAATGTAATAACTACCATGTTTAGGCACCTAGCATTTAGCAGGCACACTGCCAAGCCTTTTATAGACATTACTTCTGCTCCTCAAGGCACAGGTCTGTCACAATGTTACGAATAGGTCCATTCTCATACTGATAACATGGGGAATACCAAAACTCAGTATAACTGGTTTTTTCTTATATGTAGGAATAGTTGTCCATTTCATTCCTTCAAATTTGTAAGAGTGGTATGATTCTCTTACCTGTTTTACTTTTGGGAAGTGAGAGACATAACAGTACATTTCTATTAAATCTGATAAGAGCCATGAACCATCTCTCCAGAAAAGTGCATGTAAAAATAATAAGCTGTAAACTATTATTAACACTGTATGTTAACTATACTGGAATAGGAATATATGTATATATGTATACATATACATACAGCATATAATTGTGAGAGAATGGGACCACAGAATACTGAAGACCATCCTGATTAAAAACCTCTAATGTAGGAGTTCTATTTTTATAATTACTGAAATATTGTGTGAGTGTTAGGATCATTTAAAGTGGGATCAAGGACACTTGGGTGGCTCAGTCGGTTAGGCTTCCATCTTCAGGTCAGGTGTCTCTCTCTCAAAAATAAATAAACATTAAAAAAATTTTTGAAAAGACTACAATTAAATTGGTCTTAGGAATTCTTGTCTAGCAACCAAAAAATATGTGTAAATTTTAGTAGGACTAAAGAACTAATATAATAATAAGAATTTCATTTTATTTTTAATTTTTATTTATTTATTTTTTTAACATTTATTTAGTTTTGAGAGACAGAGATACAGCGTGAGCAGGGAAGGGGCAGAGAGAGAGGGAGACACAGAATAGGAAGCAGGCTCCAGGCTCCGAGCTGTCAGCACAGAGCCCAACGCGGGCTCAAACCCACCAACCATGAGATTACGACCTGAGCTGAAGCTGGACACTTAACTGACTGAGCCACCCAGGCACCCCAATAATAGCAATTTTAAAATTTTGGTTTTTCTGTAATAGATAAAAATTCACCAAGTACCTAATATGATCTCACTAGTATCCAGTCATTAGTTAGGAGATATGCTGAAATGCTACCTCAATCACCATCTTTGCAAAGGCAAATAAGATGTTAACCAAAAAGAATGTAACAGAAACTTCAGTTTCTCATTTGGGAGAAGGAAATAAACCTACCTTTCCAAAAAATACCTTCACTGTAAATACAAACCTCAGGTTTCTAAAAATGGTAAAGATATAGAAACCATTAGGCAATAATATTAGAAAAATACTCAATATTTTGATTAGGCTAATACTTTTAGCTTGAAATAAAGGACTAATGATCCAGTGTCAAGGAAATAATCTTAAGTGGAAACCAAGATTTATCCTGAAAAAAGTTCACTACCATACAAAAAACTGTAAGAAATTGAAGCATCCAGCAATGAAAACTAATTTAGTAGGGTTATGTGTATTTACCATAAAAGAGTATTTTTCACATAGTTTTTAAGTCTTTACCAAATTTTAATTACAAGGGAAAATATGAAAAAAGGAGAAGAAACACATTTACCTGATTTGACTTCAACTATGTTTTTTTAAATGCAGAAAAAATACTGGAAAGAAATAAGCCAAGCCAATACATCCAAAAGGATTGCCTCTAAGTAGTAGAATCATACTTCTTATTTTTCTTGCTCCTAAACTTCCTTTTTTTAATTAAAAAATTTTTTTAATTAACAGGGTTTCTTTGGTAATATTTATTTATTTTTGAGAGAAAGAGAGAGCACACAAATGGGGGAGAGGCAGAGAGAGATGGGGACAGAGGATCCAAAGTGGGCTCTGCACTGATAGCAGAAAGCCTGATGCAGAGCTCAAATTCGTGAACCGAGATCATCACCCAAAGCTGAAGTTGGAGGCTTAACCAACGGAGCCACCCAGGTTCCCTCCCCTACTTTTTAAAACAGGTTTATTTATTTTGAGAGAAAGAGAGTGGGGGGGGGCGGATGGGGGTAGGAAGAGAGAGAATTTGAGGGAATCCCAAGCAAGCTCCCTGCTGTCAGCGCAGAGCTGACATAGGACTAGAACTCAAAACCATAAAAGCATGACTTGAGCCAAAATCGAGAGTCAGACACCCCACTGACTGAGAGAGCTAGGCACCCCCAATGCGTTTTTTTCAAAAGCACACTGCAGGGATGCCTAGGTGGCTCAGTCAATTAAGCATACAACTTCTGCTCTCAGGTCATGATCTCACAGTTCGTAAGTTGGAGCCCCTCAATGGACTCTGTGCTCACACCTCAGATCCCGGAGCCTGTTTGGATTGTGTTGCCCCCTTCCTCTCTCTCTGCTCTCCCCAGCTCATGCTCTCTCTCAAAAATAAATAAACTTTAAAAAATAAAATGTTTAGTGGCGCCTGGAAAGCTCAGTTGGTTGAGCATCTGACTTCTGCTCAGGTCATGATCTCGTGGATTGTGGGTTCAAGCCCCAAGTCGGGCTCTGTGCCTGGTAACTCAAGTACCACATGCATCACAATGCAACAATGACTGGCTACTTTATAAAGAGAATGACTATTGCAGCTTTGAAACCATCAACTCTTGAAATACTATTCTGGAACATAAAAACCAAGAGACTGACCAACTAAATGAGCTATGGAGTTAAGTTCTGCAGCAAAGTGAACATGTACCATACTATGGTGCTCACTATCATATAATAGTATGATTTGGATTATGCCGACTCTAGAAGGAGGGGTTCGCCAGTTCCACACATTTTCCTTCTTGATTAAGATGACATACAAAAATGGAAAGGTAAGATTTGAACCATATTGACAAGATTCCAAAAATTAACACCATAGGTCAGAGTCAATCAAGGTCACCATGGTTTTGTTGACATACTTGGGGTTTACACATGCAAGGATCCTAGACACCAAAGGGTTTTTTTCCCTACAGTCAGCTCTGATCTGAGGTATGCTACCAAAGTCTCAGTAGTGATCCAAAGAGATTCCTTAAAGGCATATTTAAGGACATATAACATCTGCCCTCAATTGAAGGAGTTAGTAGCAAAAATTTGTTCCATATGCCGTATACAACATAAACCAAAATGAGTTCCGACTGTTTAGAAATACTAAGAAAGCAGTAGCCAGGAGAGACTTGTCCCACCTCACTCCCACCAGAATGAATAAAATAAAATAAAACAAGTATGTCAGCAAATTCTGAAATGATAGCTCTGGAACTAGACTGTTACCACACTATTCACAAAATAATGGACACTCAGTGGCTCAATTTTTATCATATAATCCTACTAGACTTTTAGCTTTGCAAGTACAACCTATGGAGGTAATCATTATTCTTCCAGGTAGAATTTGCATTAGCTAAGAATATAGCATGGTAACAGCACATTTTACAGTGTTTTCTAGTATACTACCATTTAATCTAACCAAATATATAATAACCCTTCAATATTTTGGGAAAAAATCATTAACCAGAGTAAATATAAGGGATTATTTCAATTTGGCAGCCAAATTAACATTTAATGTGTGATGTACTCTACATATACCCCAACCATTAAGACACAGATATATAATTCAATACCCTGCCCTCAGAAACATATCAAAAATGGCTATGTCTTGTTTACTTTTTTTTTTTAATGTTTTATTTATTTCTGAGGGAGAGAAAAACAGTGTGAGCAGGGAAGGGTCAGAGAGGGAGGGAGATACAGAATGTGAAGCAGGCTCCAAGCTCTGAGCTAGCCATCAGCACAGAGCCCAACGCGGGGTTCGAACCCATGAACCGTGTGATCATGACCTGAGCAGAAGTCCGACGCTTAATTGACTGAGCCACCCAGGCGTCCCTGTTTACTTTTGTTTTTATACACACTAAAAATTATCTGCACACACTAAAAATGTATCTTATACACACTAAAAATGTAGTCTGGCCAAACACCTACTTTCTGCCTCTAAAAAGCACCCCCTTCCTTTTTTTTTTTTTCTTACTTGTAACATTATCAAATAAATAGGGTAATGCATAGGTCATAAAATGCTAAATTACAATACATAGAGCTTATCCCCAGCCAAGAGAAAAATCCTAGAGGCCTATGAATTATAAAATTAGTGGTTTAAATTATTTGCATTTTGGAATATACAAAAAAGTAACCTGAACTAAACTTGGCAGGAAAATAACATTTTATATTTGGATAAAAAGATATCCCTGGGGAGACTATCTAACCACCTTGTTTTACAAATAAAAAATTTTTCTTTTTGTGGAAGACAAAAATTTAATCTATGACCAAAAAAAAGCAATAGTAGTTAGCGCTTTTTTTTCTTTTAAATGTTCTTTATTTTTGAGAGAGAGACAGAGTGCAAGCAGGAGAGGGGCAGAGAGACAGAGGGAGACACAGAATCTGAAGCAGGTTCCAGGCTTTGAGGTGTCAGCACAGAGCCCGACGTGGGGCTCAAACTCATAAACTGTGAGATCATTACCTGAGCCAAAGTCGGTCTCTTCGTGTCGGGCTCTGTGCTGGCAGCTACCTCAGAGCCTGGAGCCTGTTTCAAATTCTGTGTCTCCCTCTCTCTCTGACCCTGCCCTGCTCAAGCTCTCTCTGTCTCTCAGAAATAAATTTAAAAAAACTTTTTTAAATAAACAAAAAATATTCATTAAAATGCATGATAGGGTGCCTGGGTAGCTCAGTGGGCTGAGCATCTGATATGATCTCACGGTTTGTTGGTAAATTCGAGCCCCACATCAGGCTCACTGCTGTCAGCCTATCAGTGTAGAGCATGCTTAAGATCCTCTGTTCACCTCTCTCTGCTCCTCCCGATTGCACTCTCCCAAAAATAAAAATATTTTTAAAACAAAAAAAAAAAGAAAATTTTTATCAGTAAAACGTAATGGGGGTGCCTGCATGGCACAGTAGGTTACATCCTCCAACTCTTGATCACTGCTCAGGTCATGATCTCATGGTTCACAAACTCCAGCCCCCCAAAGGGCTCTGCACTGAAGCTGCAGAGCCTGCTTGGGATTCTGTCTCTCCTTTTCCCTGCCCCTCCACCACTTTTGCACATGCTCTCTCTCTTTCAAAATAAATGAATAAACTTAAAATTTTTTTTAAACATAATATTCTTAAATAAACTTAAAAGACATTATAAACTCTTATAAACCAATATGAAAAGGCAGAAAAACCAATTAAAGATGGACAAAGACAATATCTAAATGGCTAAGAAGTGAATAATAAGTACCTCAATTTCATTAGTTATCAAGAAAATAAATACTATGTAGTGATGCCATTACACACCCAGCAAAATGATTAAAGTAAAACAAGACAGAAAATAGCAAATGTTGACAAAGATGTGGAGCAAGTAGAACTCTCAAACATGACTGATAGTCTTAATTGGAACAACAAAAGCTAAACATATGCATATTCTATGACCCAGCAATTCCATTCCTAGGAATATATAATAGAATGCACACATGTATTCACCAAAAGACGTTTACGATAATGTGTACAGTAACAGTACTGTTCATTAAGAGTAGAATGGATGAGGGGCACCTGGGTGGCTCAGTCGGTTAAGCGTCCAACTTCAGCTCAGGTCATGATCTCATGGTTTGTGGGTTTGAGCCCTGCGTTGGGCTCTGTGCTGACAGCTAGCTCAGAGCCTGGAGGCTGTTTCGGATTCTGTGTCTCCCTCTCTCTCTGACCCTTCCCTGCTCACTCACTCACTCTCTCTCTCTCTCAGAAATAAATAAAACATTAAAAAAAATTTTTTTAAAAGAGTAGAATGGATGAATGTACTATGATATAAACAAACATACGATGGAACACCATACTGCAAGAACTATAGGTAACATTAGTGAATAATAAGTAAAGAAACCAGAAACAAGAGTTTACAACTGTTGTTTGTTCCCTCAGAATGAACTTCCCTCAGAGAAGTGCTCTCTGTGTTCTCCTCTGCCTCTCCAGCACTTTTGGATGGGTAGACCTATCTACTGCGGGAGTTCAGTGTAAGGACAACATAATACATTCTTCAGGATCAGCTTTGTCAGTGATAAAAGTCATCTTTTGGGGGAGAGGGAGAGCAAGAAAATATGAGTAGCAAGTATAGGGGGAAATGTAAAATAGAATATAAACAGGGGTGTATGGGTGGCTCAGCTGGTTGACCGTCAGACTGTTGGTTTCTGTTCACGTCATGATCTCATGGTTCAGGGGATCCAGCTCCCTGTCAGACTCTGCACTGACAGCACAGAGCCTGACTGGAATTCTCTCTCTCCCTCTCTCTCTGAAAATAAAACATTTTAAAAAATGTGTTTTTAAAGAATATAAACAAAATAGGGGCACCTGGCTGGCTCAGTCAGTAGAGCATGCGACTCTTGACCTCAGGGTTGCAAGGTTGAGGCTCATAAGTGTAGAGATTACTTAAAAATAAAAATCTTTAGGGGCGCCTGGGTGCTTAGTCGGTTAAGCGTCCGACTTTCGCTTAGGTCATGATCTCGTGGTTCGTGGGTTCGAGCCCCACGTCGGGCTCTGTGCTGACTGCCAGCTCAGAGCCTGGAGCCTATTTCAGAGTCTGTATCTCCCTCTCTCTCTGACCCTCCCCTGCTCATGCTGTCTCTCTCTCTCTCCTAGAAATAAATAAAAACATTTTTTAAAATAAATAAATAAATAAAAATCTTTAAAAAAAAAAAAGGAGGAAAATCTCTTCCTTAGAGTTTAAAGCTAAGCTTTAAAATTTAGAAGAAACGATGGAAACCGAATCACCGTTTGGCAGACATCAGGCAAAACTCGCTAATAAATGCAAAACTAGAGAGTAAGTTTGAGGGATTGCAGGATATTTACAAAGTCTCAGTCTCCCTATAAGATATTCATTAAGTATAAAGTGAAAAATACTGACTTTACAATGGAGAATTCTGGAAGATATTATCTTAACCAAGAAATCAAAATTAAGATCATAGGAGTGTCTGGATGGCCCAGTAGGTTAAGCGTCTGACTTCAGCTCAGGTCTTGATCTCAGGGTTTGTGAGTTCGAGCCCTGTATCACAGTCCTGCTGTCAGTGCAGAACCTGCTTTGGATCCTCAGTGTCTTTCTCTCTCTCTGCCCTTCTCCACTCATTGTCTATCTCTCTCTGTCTCTCAAAAGAAATAAATCTTTAAAAAGGTAAGATCATAATAGTGGGACAAACTGACATATGTCCCACCTGATAAGAAGGTATTCCTACAAATATGTATAACCCAAACCTCATCATGAGGAAACATTAAACAGACTCAAATTGAAAGACAAAATAAGTGATCTGCACTTTGTAAAAGTGGCATCATAAAAGACAAATTCTGAGGAACTGCCCTATGACACCCCCCCCAAAAAAAGAGTACATACTGTATGATTCTATTTATATCAAATTCTAAAAAATGCAAGATTTTATAGTGACAGAAAGATACAATTTGCCTAAACAGAAAGGGTGCGGGAGGGGTTAGGGACTACAAAGGGGCACAAAGAAATTTTTTGAAGTGATGGTATTTGACTCTGCTAATAGTTGCAGTGTACACATATGTCATACGTATGTCATAGTTATCAAATTATATACTTTATATTCTCTCTCTCTTTAAAGCTTATTTATTTTTGAGAGAGAGAGAGAAAGAGAGAGAGAGAGAGAATGAGTGAAGGAGGGGAAGAGAGAGAGGGAGACAGAGAATCTCTGCACTATCAGCACAGAGACTGATGTGAGCCTGACTCAGAGCTGGAACCCACAAACCATAAGATCATGACCTGCACTGAAATTAAGAGTCAGATGCTTCATTGACTGAGCCACCCAGGTGCCCCTACTTTATATTGTCTTATCATGTACTTTATTTAGCACCTGTCACCATGCCAAGTCTAGACAGGCACTAGAAAAACAACCTGGGGAACATGTACAAATAGTTGTGGCACAGTGAGAGGCGAGTGAATGGATGGTGTCTTGTCACATAGGGATAGGAAGAATGTGTACCATAAGCATGGACACTGAAGATGGAACATGCATGGTAAGCTTGGGGAAATACAAGTAGCTGGATACTACTGAAACTTCAGGATTAGTATGAGAAGCAGTGACAACAAACAAGACAGAGGTCCGCTAGTCAAGATTTTGAAGATCTTATATTTCATGTTAAAAATCTAGGTTTCACCTATACTTGGCAGGCACCAAAAGCTTTGCACAATTTTTGTTTTGTTTTGTTTTGTTTTGTTTTGTTTTGAGTGAGATTTATCACACATACAGAAGAGCACTAAATGTATTTAGATAAAAGAATCATCAGGGATTTAGAAAGGAAAACTCGAACTGTACTTAAGGAGAGATTGTTCAACATACAAGTTTTTTAAGGAAAGCAAAAATAATATACAAACAAGGAGGGTGACAAAACATAAGAGATTCTTAAATATAGAGAACAAACAGAGGGTTGCTGGAGGGGGGATGGGCTAAATGGGTGAGGTACCTAAGGAAGACACTTGTTGGGATGAGCACTGGTTGTTATACACAGGGGATGAATCACTGGAATCTACTCCTGAAATCATTGTTGCACTATATGCTAACTAACTTGGATTAAAATTAATTAATTAATTAATTAATTTTAAAAATTAAAAAAGCATTTTTAAAGAAACACCTTAAATGCCCATCAATATATGATTGATTAAATGTCTGATCTCTTGTTTGCAATGGGTCAAATAGAAAGTCAGCATTTTTGGACAGATGATTTAAGAATCAAATAGAAGAGACTGACTAAACTTAAGTTCACAATACTTTAAAATTAAAGTATTTAAAAATAATCTATTCTACTATACCTTATTCATAGCAGACACAAAATAAGCATAACTTCAAGTGAGTGATCTAAAAATCATAAAAAATCGAGTTGGCATGTGTTTTAAAGTTCTGAAAAGCAAGTTTGAGTATTAACCAAATTCCATAAAAACCTTTAGTATATGTGCTGCCAAAGCGAGCACCCATAAAAACCTTTAAATAAAGTCTAAGCCAACCAATACTTTTAGTACCTTAGGCTCATCAACTGTAATAATGAGAACTAATGTTTATGTATCACTTTAGAGTTTACACGTCATGTTCAACTTCTGATGACCATTTGATCCTAACTATGTGAGCTATGTAGAGCAAGTGGAAATCACCTGCCAAAATGCGCAATGAAAGCTTTATTACTATTTCACCTTCAAGGCAAATTTTTAAAATTAAGGATACCGCCATTTTATTCTTTCAAAAGAAAAGTTTAATTCCTCTGGTTCCTCAACCTGGGAGGGAGTTAATAAATGTTCCACTGTTATTTTAAATTTAAGTTAACTCTGTAACTTCCAAAGAAGAGACACTAGTAGCCAAAATAAGGCAAAGTGAAAATCTTTGCAAAACCACATTCCATGTAATTGCTGTCTCCATCAAATCTTATAACATACAACTTTATGTTCTAGTTTTGTGAGACAAATTCTAAAAGTAAGCTAATGTATGACTGCACAAGACATTTTTCAGGTAGATCCATAAATTCTTATAGATAATATAACATTTTATCAAAGTCAAGTGTTCTGCACAGATCACTCTAGGAGAGTCTTACAGGCATCTCCCAGCCCATTTGGACATTTACTCACCTCCAAAGACATAGTGGCAGATGGTTTCTTTTTCAGTTCTTCACATTTCCTCTTCTTACAGATTTGATGGCTATTCTTTCTGTTCTTGCAGTAAGTACATTCACCACAATTGGTCTTCTGCTGGCAGGGCTCACACACCCCACACCGCTTTCGTTTCTTCTTTTCCAAAGTAGGTAGCAAAGTTGTATGGGAAGAAGAGGAGGCCCTAGCAATTGAACTTGGCCTAGACACCATTGTGGTATTGATGTCAACCACGCTGGTCATGCTGATCTGGGAGCTACCTTCTTCCAATTTGCTGGGACCAACCTGGGAGAGTTGGGTAATGCCCTGTGAAGCATGGAGGAGTACTCTCTCAGGGCCTAATGTGAATGCCTGAGTGTTACCTGGCAGAAAGCTTATATGAACCTGCTTCTGATTTTCTATATTGCTTATAGTCATCACAGGAGGTACTGAACTTATCTCTGAGTTTAATGATGGCTGAGGAGTGTGACCTGAGCCCAAAGGCAAAATCTGCATAGCGCCCTGGACCTCAAGCCCATATGAAACAGTGCTCTGGGGCTCAGGCCATTCTGGGAGAACATTATAGGTAGCAATTGGGTTTAGTGGAGCAGGAACAAAAATAGGTGGGTCTGAGGCAGTACCACCACCCATTCCAAGGATTTGTTGGTCTAGGATAGCACCAAAGACCTCTCCTTGGACTGGAATAGCACCAGGAATCTCTGGTGTGGCTGGGGTCTCATCCAGAGCCTCTCCATGTACTGGGTTAGCACCAGGAACTGCCCATTGATGTGGGGCAGCACTAAAAGCCTGTCCTATGACAGGGCTGGTATCAGGAATTTCCTGTTGATCTGGGGTAGCTTTGAGTACCTCTTGATTATCCGGTTTAGCACCAAGGGTTTCTTGTTCCGAGCTTGCCAAGAGGAGTTTTATTAATGAGGTAGGATATATTGACCCACCAATGGACAAACAGTTTCTAAGGTCCAATTCAGGTATAACCTTATTAAAGCTGGAGGTGGGGTAGCAATCATGTTCACTTTTGATGGGATCCAGGTAAGAATCAGATAGCTTAAGAGATTCTACTCGTGAACCCAAATCTTCTAACTGAATGCTGGAATTTCCTTCGTAAGTAACCTTGAGGGCTGCTCTTTGGAGCAGAGGAGCACACAGAGTGTCCTGAGCAAACATTCTAGGGGAGTCACTTGTATCAGTCAATGTCTCTTTAGAGAGTAGTCCTTCACCACCACATGTCCCTTCCAGTGAGCCAGAAGCGATCTCTACTGCAGGGCCACTGTGAGTGGAGATATTTATTTTGGAATCCTCCACTTTTTGGGACCAAGACTGGGTTGTCTCTTGGCTCTCACCTTTAGTTAAAGATGCATTTTGTACACCAATTAGATTCTCTATATCAGGAGCAATTAGGGGAACTTGGGTTGGAATCGAATCATTTTCTGAGTGTTTTACTCCTTTGTCAGTAACTACATTATAATCACATTCATGTTGCTTTTCTAAATGCTTAGGAGGTGGAATTTTCTTAGGTTTGGCTATGATCACTGGAGGTTGGGAGAGTCGCCTGCTAAGAGAGGTGCTTCGGAGAGCCATTGTAAACCCATTGCAAGTTAAGGACTCTGGGTTCTGAAAAAGAACCTCAGTCCTATCCAAATTCATTCGTGCCGCTCCAGCTCTTGTCAAAAGGCTTCTGACTGGCATAGGTGTTTTGGGTTCTATTTTTTTCTTAACATCTCTTTCTTGAATTAATTGCTTTAATCCTTTTCCAGGGCTCACAGTCTTGACTGATCCCACATTTTTATTGGCTGGCTTAGATGTCTTCTTCAGTTGGCTGCTTTTCTTCCTGTTTAGATCTTCTCTCCTGACTAATCTGGAAGGCTTTGCATGGCGGGATCGAGACATAGCTACAGAGTAGGAAAAAATGAAAGGGCACAAGGAACAGAGTCATTGGTCCTTTGGAAAGTCTCGCCTCTGAAGAGAATCTGGATGTACCATGATTGAGTTCAGTCGCACAAAATTTTGGTCTGAAATAAAAAAAACATTGAAAGTGAGTCTTTTTCCTGTGTATTTTCCCACTTGAAATAGAATACTAACAATTATTAATTAAAATTAGGGAATGAGAATGTTTACTGCCAAAAAATATATAATAAACACAAAAGATACTAACATATCCCTTAAACCCTAGATTCACAAATAAAGCTCCTTTAATTACTGTGACAACTGACTTAGTTTATGAAGTTCTATGAATAGGGTAAGCATGGGGGTTATTCTACATTAGAAACCACAATTGTTGTAGTTATATGTAGTTTAAAGATAAAATCTCAATCTTTACAAATTTTGGATACTTAAAAAATTATCTATTAATCTTTTTCCTCAGCATATCACCACACAGGTAGAAGTATCATGGTAAAACTAGAAGAAAAAGAGGTTTATATAATTCAAGAAACTCTACTTGGAGATCCAAGAATATTAATACCACATTCCAATTAATAATCTACAAATTTTGAGCTTTACACATGCACACAAAAATGGCATAAAACCTTAGGAGTTAGTATTGACAGATTAGGTTACAGATAAGACTCACGGGTCCAACAAATATCTGTTGAGTACCTACTATGTGTAAGGAAGGCATTGTGGTGGGCACTGCCCAAACCCAGAAATGATGTCCCTCTTTTCTCTTTCACCCGACTTAATCCAAAGACTGCTGGTTCTAAAATCCCTTCTACCAAGGATCCCAAAATTCTCATGATGAATGCCTAGGCAAGGAAATTGGAAATAAAGAGAAAATGAGATAATTAGAACAGTAAAGCATACTAGGCAAGCAACTATTATTTGAAAGGTAAGCAAGAAAAAGGAGAAAATGAAAGGGGTCTGACTAAGAACTATCACTAATTGTCTTTTGGTCTCCTTTGATTGCTTACCCTAACCTAAAATAAGACCAAACTGAACAAGGATGAAGCTCACCATATAAGATATATCAATATACTCCTGAAAGATCAGAATCAAGAGTGGGACAGCTGAGTTGGTGAGGATTCTTTAACAGTTAACAGGTTGTTGGATTTGTAAGTATGTTGTAGGAGAATAGTTACCAAAACCTGGTCTGTAATCAAGTGGCAAAATCGGGGGGGGGGGGGGGGGGGGGGGGGGGGGAGGCAGTCTAAAGATTTTTTTCATAAAGTTGAATTTGCCCATTTTAAACAACTCTTCTTTACTTTGAAATGCCTTCCTGTTTTCTCTCATTTAAATGTCTTTTCTTTAAAAAAAAAAAGTAATAAAAGTCCTTTCTTTTTTTGAAAGAGTGGGGATGGGTTTATTTTATAATGTTATTACTTGGCCAAGTAAAAACTTGACAGCCCTCTATCATTCTCAAGTTGTGCATTTGCTTTTGTTGCACTGATCTGATCCAGTGTGACAGATGCTGGACAGAAGCAGTGAGTTTGAATCTGTGATCACCCACTGTGTCCTTCCACAAACTATTTAACCGAGTCAAGGTTTCTACATCTGAACTGAGGTCGTTTTGAGGTATCATTGGGCTCCTAAAAGGAAAGCCTATGTGTGGTGGAGGAGGGAGCAGGAAGGTAGGGGAAGGCCTTTGAAAGTAAGCAGACTTGGGTTCAGTTTCCAGCTCAGAAACGTTACTAGCCATGTGATTCTGAGAAATTCCTCAGTCTCTCTATACCTCAGTTTCCTCATGTGTAATAGAATAGGAAGCATAATAGTACTGACCTCACTGGGTTACCATGAGAATAAAATGAGATGACATGTGTAAACACTTAGCATAGTGCTGGCATATAATTAGGTGTTTAATAATAAATGGGAGCTAAAAAAGAAAAGAAAGGTTGAGTATTAACTCCAAAATACAAAATAAAAGAGAAAAGAAGCTAAATGGTTATCATAGAATCAGTTTATCCCGCAGTCTGCCATACCCTGCAAAACAAGATTTAGTTCTTTTGTTTCTGTTATCACCTAACACATTATAATAAAAGTAAGCTACACACGCTATAAAAGTCCCCAGAGCACACACTGAGTTAGAGTAAAAGCATTGTGCTGTTTTTACTCTCTCTCTCCCTTCCTTTCTCTCTCAAAATAAATAAGTAACTTTAAAAAATAAAGATAGCCTTCTTATTTATTTTTTAAAGATTTTATTTTTAAATAATCTCTACACCCAATGTGGGGCTCAAACTCATAACCTTGAGATCAAGAGTCGGAAGCTCCACCAACTGAGCCAGCCAGGCACCCCACGACAGATTTTTTTTATTTTTTTTATTTTTCCCCCAAGACAGACTTTTTAATTATTTTGTTTTAAATATTTATTTATTTATTTTTGAGAGACAGATATCAAGTGAGCATGAGTGAGAGAGGCAGAGAGAGAGGGAGACAGAAAGTCCGAAACAGTCTCAAAGCCATTAGTGCAGAGCCCACGAGGGGCTCTGGGCTCAAACTCACAAACTGAGAGATGATGACCTCAGCTAAAGTTGGCCAACTGAGCCACTCAGGTGCCCTACCCCCCCTACTCAAGACAGACTTTTAAAATGGGCATTAGTGATAACATTAACTACAAGAAAAATAAGTTTGATAAATGTGTGCTAAATACAAACACTAGACCAGAGAATACTGAATACTGGAGTTCTTGACATCTAAGCTTACTGCTTTCCCTCTTTAAAAAAAAAAAGGGGGGGAGGGGGTTGGCTTGCACTAACTTTTTGGCTGTGAAAAATTCTCGGATATTTTCTCCAAAGACCACTGTTTTTTGTACCAATATTTTTAGAAAACAAAAGACATTCCAATTCTAATCTCCAGAAAGTCAGCAGTCTTTATAAGGATGTTTTTTCAGATAGCAAAGAGCAATCCTTTCCATTCTTTAGAAATTCAATATCGGTATAAGCTTGCATTATCTCTTGCATCAAGATTACATTTCTAAAAAATTATTAGCAGTATGTAATCTAGGTATTGCAATCAACCACAAAAATTAAAACCCACATGTGTAGGCAAGTAATCTGGATATACCAGAAGGTGTCATGGGATCTGCCTTTGAAAGTAGTGTATAAAATGATCTCAGTCTCATATATTCTTTTATATTTTTAAATTAAAGTGCTTTAGAAATTCAGCCTTGTAATTAAGATAATGTTTACCATTCAAACCTTATCTCCTGAAAAAGAGCCTGCCAAGGAAATGGAAAAGGTATGAGCAACATGGATTGGGAAGATGTGGCCTCTTTAAATGGTAACAGCCTTTTTATGAGATTGTGAAAGAGGCCAATGACCCCTGAAAAACCCAACTGCAGGGGAGAAACCACTGGGTACCACCCAGCCAAAGAAATAGACAATCAGAAACAAAATAAGGGCTCCCACAAGATCCTAATTTTATCACCCAAGGCTCCACTGATGAAATGTGACCTTCTTTTGTGATAAACTAAGTTATCCCCAGGGCTGAACTCTGGGAGGAGAGGTAGCAAGCTTTTTTTTTTTTTTTTTTAAATTTGTGAGGGGAAAAAACAATGCAGTCCGTTCTATAAAATAGGTTCCTATTTAAATATGGAGTTATCCCCACAGATCTCCTGAAACTTATTTTCCTTGTTAACCTGTACACATTAGTAAATGCTCCATTTCCCCTTTTTTTGGTACTTTTATTTATTATAGAGTACTTAAGTCCTACAAAAAGGTATATTTACAACCAAAATCTAATTCCACTTACATTTTTCATTTCTGATGAAAACTGACATTTCAATATTTCTCAAAATCAGTTTTATTCTACCCTAGAAAATATTCAAGAGTCTGAGTGCTACAGAGATCGCTATAGGCTAACATGATCAGAGTAGATAATAAGAGAATAGTGTCCCTGTTATTAAATACTGATCATAGGCCCTAATTATTTGCAACTGATACTATTCTGTGGGTTCTTATTTTCCTGGAAAACACAATGAAACAAACGAATAAACAAAACCTCAACAATTGTGGGATGTAAAACATTAGTTAACAGATCTTTTCACCAGAGGACACCACAAATAAGAATTATTTTTCCTAGAATATCCTTGTGATGTAGGGGGCTGGAGCAGGAGATCCAAGAGACCAACACATAATTTGAAACATGGAAGGACATGATGCCAACATAAAGTAGAGAGTGTAAGGTTAAAGACAGAGGGAAGTTGCTGGAGCAGGCAATAAACATTGCCTGTGTAAGGATTGACTAATTATTCACAAGTTAATTTAATTTAAACTTAACCTAACCAAACTGAGGATCAGCTATTTTCCTCAATATTATTTGAGCGTACTAATAAGTACTCAATCTTTCCCTACAGAGGGCCTTTTTTATAATTATTGAAGTAATTCCCTGGTCTAGAAAATAAAAAGCTGACTTCCTTAACTGTATCAGTTCAGTAAAGGACAATATTGACAGCACCACGTCAGAAAATCCTCACCCACCTACACACCCCCCCCCCCTTCTTCTGGATCTCCCAAAGTCCCCTGGGCAGGAAGTGGCTGAACTGATGTAATCATCCAGCCCGCATGTCAATTTAAAATTATATTGCAACCCTTCCCACCACCAGCAGTGGCCAAAAAAGTGGTGAGTATTTGCATTCACATGGCTAGAGGCAAAACAAGCTCTGATTTCAGAGTCACTCCATTCAGCTCCTTAGAATTTAAAGTCTACTGCACTTGACTGAGAAATACAAGACTTAAAACATTTCTTTTAAAAGGCACCACCTGACTTAGTTTCCTCTAGCAACCAAGTTCTACATCTAAAGGAAGAGGAGGTGGGCGGGCTGCTTGCAGTTCCTAGATAGTCTTCTACCACAGGAAGTGTGAGAGCCCTCTGCACAAGGAAAGGCTGTTCAAGGAAACTCACTAGAATGCCAGCAGATTTAGTCAAAGGCTCCTTCCATATGTAAAACACCCCTGCTGCCCTGCAGAGAGCAAGAAAAAAAGGCCTAAGAGAGCCACAGAAAAGGGAAGGGAGAAGTTAAAATGGAGATGGAATGATTCTTCCAAAAAACAAGAAAAGTATAAAACACATTGGGAATAGTAAAAGGCATTAAAAAGGAAGAAAATGTCTAAAGGGGAAAGGGGAGGGGGCAAAAAAGTAAGGTAAATTTATAGTAATAAAACTAGTATGTAAAAAAGATAACCAGGATCAAAATGCTGAAGACTGAAGGTAGAAAGACCTAGAGTGAGAAGAAAGAAATTTAAGTGTGCAGGGAAAGATAGATGTAAAGAAAGAGTGGGGGAGGGGATGGACAAACCAGATAAAGAAGATTGGAGAGGGAAGAGAAACAAAGCAGAAACAGTGGTGATCCAAACCTCAGACCCATCAATTCTGGAAAACCAGAGCTGAGTGCCAGAGTTAACTCTTACCATTATAATGGTAAGCGATGGTCGCACAGTTGTAAATCTGAGCTATTAATCTGTGCAAAGAGAAAGGGACAGTGTATACTAATAACTCCAGAATATCTTGATCCTGAAGTTTAACTGAAATCGTAACAAGCCTTTAAACACTGTCAGAGGCTGACAACCAACCTATTTAAGATCCCTTACTTGGGGAGGGAAGTGTAACCCAAAACGGATAAAGTCAGGAAACACACCCCAAGTCGCAGTGCCGAAGTCTTTTAGTTCTTGGAACTAATAGGGACTCATCTCCAAACATCTCCTTATCTCTATACCTATCTGCGTGTTCCACCTTTTAATTGTAGTCATACATTTCTGCTCTGCTCTAAATAATTCTTGCCCTAACCGGTTAACAAGCGCCAAATATGTCAAGCATAATACATATATATTTGGCATCCTGGGCCTAAAGAATCCATCGTCTTTATTTTACTTCATCTCGTCGGAGGGGCAGGAGAGGGGAAGGTGAGCACATTTCGGTTCAGGGCCGACCTGAGGCTGCCCTACAGCGCCGCCCTTCAACCCAAGAGGGTGCGGTGCGCAGCGCACTCGGCGGACACTAGACTGTGCACCTTATCTTTAACTCTCTCAAGTCTCAAGGCACTTAGCCTTTATTCTTCATAAGCGATTACCATTATGTATTCTGCAGCTCATTTGGTGCCCGACAGTGGAACCGGGGAGAAGTGGCACAGGAAAGACTTATATAAAATGGTTAATTTGGGAAAATGAATTGGGGGCGGGGGAAAGACTCCTTGTCCAAGCAATATGTGTTCTCTTGGTGATATATTCATTTTTATTGGGCCAGAAATGCACCATTTGTGTTCCCCATTCACGTGGAAAGCTACTGGGGCTGGTCGGTAACTCCCTGACCACTTTTAGTGGACTGCATATAGCCCTTCCAGAAGCTCTATCAGCTGAGGGAGGTGGATGAGGAGGCCCGGGAAGGGAGGAGGAGGGGAGATGGGGGGAGAGACGTCTAGCCCCGTCCCTCCACCACACGTGAAGTGCCTGCGGCCTTGGCCGGGACCGGCCCCGCCCGGGCGGCGACGCGGGTCGGCGGCCCCAGCTCTGCGCACCTCCCACCCCCAGGGCCAGCTCCCGGATCCCGCCGCTGGGACTGACGCGACGGCAGCGCCAGCGCGCTCCGCATCCCGGGGGCGCCCAAAGGAGGTTTTCAAAAGCCATTTTGACAGAACACGAATTCTACTCCCTATTCCCTACTTCCCGGACCGGTGTTAACTCCAGGTCACCTCGGGTCAGACTCTATAAAGTTTCATCCATGAAGTTCCTTCCCCGAAATGCTCCGGGAGGGAAGTGCCAACAGTTTCCCAACGAATCTGTCCCCTACACAAGCACGGGGGTGGGGGGAGAAACACTGTTTGGGGGTGCGCTTGACTGTGCGCCGGGACGGGTTCCCCCACCCGCAACTTGCCCTAACTCTGCCTTCTCACCTTAAGGAGCCAGACCTCCGAGTCCCCTACGAGGCGCCTCGGTCTCCGGCACTTTCAGGGATCCCCGCGGGCACACTTGCCCTCCCCCAGGCTCGGTTTGCAGCGGCGCCTGAGGTCCGAGCCCGCGGAGCCCCCGCCCCCGCTCCCCCCCACCCAGCGCCGCTGGGCCTCGGGGGCTGGCGGCCGCGTCCTCCGGCCACGAGCATTGTTTACCACCCGCAACAAAAGCGCCCCGAGCGGCTCGGGGCAGGGGGTCGCCGCGGGGAGCGGGCCCACCGCAGCGGACCCGGAGGACGCGCGGACGCCGAGCTCCGGCCCTCACTCAGCCCCGGCCGAGTACCGCCCCTCGCACCCCCTTCCGGCCTCGGCGTGAGGGTCCCCGAAACCCTGCCCTCTGCCCCGGCCCCAGCTCACCACTGGCCCGCTCCGGCTCCGAGGGCAGCGCGCGTGCCCCCGGCTCCGAGCCCGCACCAGCCCTCGGGGAAACTTTCCAACTCGCGCCGGTCCCCACAACTTGAGAGCCCAGGGCCCCGGCGGGCACGAGGGGCGCGAGCGGGCCCCGGGCGGACACCTACCGGCTGCCTGGCAGGGTCAGGGCCCGAGACCCCGGGGTGGGCGGCAGCTTTCCAAAGGTCCGCTGAGGAGAGGCAGGTAGGGTTGCATGACTGGGGCGGGGCAGGGGGCTGTCCCAGGGGGCAGATCCGGGAGCTGAGGGCCCGGCGGCTGCGCTCACAAAGCGGTGCGGGAGCGGATTGCGCTGCCACTCCCCGCCAGGTCAGCCCCCCCCCGGAGCAGTAGTGTCTCCCCAGGACAGACCTCAGGGAGTGAAGCGGGGGCTCTGCCTTTGCTGGACCCTGCACCGCTGAGCGAGAGTCAAAACGCGAGCTGGATTTCCCCAAACTGGAGCTGGACTCCCCTCTCGACCCTTACCCCTCCCCTTAGCCCTCCTCTCTCGTAACACCTTTTTTTTTTTTTTTTTTTTTTTTAGGTCAAAGGACAGGGAGAAAGGTGTTAAGGTTTTCTTGTCATTATCTGTTTTCAGAGGGACTCGAGCTGAGAGAAAATTTTAGGGTTTCTAAATTGAATGTTTATATATAGATCAAGGGTGTGCCAGATCAGGGATGACACAACTGAGCAATGGGTGGTGGGTTGCAGACAATGGTAAACTGCCCTCAACACCAAAGAGGCCAGAGGACAGTTGTGTTTCCTTGACTCAACACTTGATGTCTGCAGAGATTGTCATAACATTTTCGTTAGCTATTTGGCCTTGTACGTTGTGGGTGGTCATATTCACTTGATGAATGAAAAATTGAAGGCACCAGAAGAAGTAAGCTTTTAGCATTAAAAGGAAAAACCAGTGGCATTATGACAAAATTAAAACTCACTGGGGCGTTGGAATTTCTCCCTAAATGTTGGATGGCTGTTGCTTCTTCCAACAGTCAATCATTACACAGACAAGGAATCCAGATCTTTCATGGGCTCACCATGGTATGAAAAATGCTGTTCATGGAACTATCCTTCCTCCCAGGTCAAAACTTCAACTGTAGAGAAAGACTCATTCTGTCATTGCCTTCAACACCATTCTACCCCCATGCTGCACATAATGTTTATTCTTGTTATACTTGCTTTAATATGCATAACCAGATTGTTCTTTTGAGACAGATTCCTAAACTTTCAACCTTTCTCACTGATTGGTTCATTCAAATTTATTCGTGAGCCAGGATATAGGTATACAGAGATGAATAAAATTTGCCTCTTGCCCTGGAAGAACACACATTATGGGTTGGCAAGCCGAGCAAACTAATGGGGTTACAGTCAGATAAATACGTTACTTGGTGAAAATTAAAAATGTGGCATTTGGAATAAATCTTATCTGCAAAAATGGACTCTTCTCAATGTTTCAAAACACCTAATTATTAATACCTTGTCAGAAACAAACTCCTAGGACTTAGATGAAAAGTATGTTGGGAGAGCTTGACTCATAACTTGATCTCCATAAAGAACAAAAAAGAAAGAATATTTAAAAAGAACAAAGGAAAAAAGATTATCATGAAATAGCAATATCTTGTCATTTGTCAGTTAACTGAAATGATTAACTTTTAAAACTATTGAGGGGCACCTGGGGGGCTCAGTCTGATAAGCAGCTGACTTTGGCTCAGGTCATGATCTCGTGATTCACAGAGTTCAAGCCCTGCTTCAGGCTCTGTGCTGACAGCTCAGAGCCTGGAGCCTTTGTATTCTGTGTCTCCCTCTCTTCTACCCCACCCTGCTCGCACTCTGTCTCTCTTAAAAATAAATAAACAAACATCACAAAAACTAAAAACTATTGAAATGGGGTGCGTGGGTGGCTCAGTCAGTTAAGCGTCTGACTCTTGATTTTGGCTCAGGTCATGATCTCATGGTTCTGATCTCAGAGTCATGATCTCAAGGTTTGTGAGTTCAAACCCTGCATAGCACTCTACACTGACAACATGGAGCCTGCTTGGGATTTTCTCTCTCTCCTTCTCTCTCTGCTCCTCCCCCATGTGTTCTCCCTCTCACCCTCTCTCTCAAAAAAAAAAAAAAATTAAAAAAATTTGTCTGAGTATTGAAGTTGGAGAATCACACAAAGATGTAGGAAAATGTCCATGGTAACACTCATTCTCTTCATTTCATAAATGTTAGTTGAATCCATTCTATGTGCCAGGCACAGTTCTAAACTCTGGGGAAGCAGCAGTGAGCAAAATGAAACCTCTGTCCTTGTGAAGCTTGTATTCCATCATGGAGTAGGGGTGGGCCTGAAAATGAAGAAGGCAAATAAGCAAAATATATGTAGTGTGTCAGATGGTCATAGTCAGAGGGAGGGGGAGAAAAACAGGGAAGCAGACAGGAAGTGATGAGGAAAGCTGCAATTTTAAATATAGCAATAAGCTCATAGAGAAGATAAGGGAGGGAGCTGGGGGAGATTTTAAGTGTAGGAAAGAACAAGTGCAAAGGCCCTGCAGGTGGGATTGTGTGTGTGGCAACACAATAGTTTCACTGTGTTTCAAAACAGTAAGACATTGTAAACTCTATGTATCTGTCAGAAAAAAAAAAGTATAGATCACTCCCATAGGTCAAGTCTGGGATAATTTTGAGTTCAGAAAAGGTTTTTCTTTGGAAAAACAAATTTGAGAGACATTAGCACGTAGCTGATATTTACAGCTGCTTTGGCATCTAAGTCTTAACATTTCACTGAACAACATCACTCCGTCTGATCCTATCATAAAAGAAGTCTGGGGGCCCCTGGGTGGCTCAATCAGTTAACCCGCTCAGGTCATGATCTCCTGGTCTGTGAGTTTAAGCCCTGTGCCAGGATCTGTGCTGACATCTCAGAGCATGGAGCATGCTTCAGATCCCGTGTCTCCCTCTCTCTCTGCTCCTTCCCTGCTCATGCTCTGTCTGTTTGTCTCTCTCTCTCTCTCAAATAAATAAACATTAAAAAAAATTTTTTTTAATTAAAAAAAATCCTAGAGGAGAAAGCAGGCAAAAACCTCTTTGACCTCAGCCTCAGCGACTTCTTACTCAACATGGCTCCAGAGGCAAGGGAAGCAAAGGCAAAAATGAGCTATTGGGACCTCATCAAAATAAAAACTTCTGCACAGTGAAGGAAACAATCAGCAAAACTAAAAGTCAACCAGTGAAATGG
Source organism: Hyaena hyaena (assembly GCF_003009895.1). Taxonomy (NCBI): domain Eukaryota; kingdom Metazoa; phylum Chordata; class Mammalia; order Carnivora; family Hyaenidae; genus Hyaena; species Hyaena hyaena. Next base: position 2,126,255 of record NW_024080705.1, read on the forward strand.
GAGAAGATATTTGCAAATGACATAGTAGATAAAGGGTTAGTATCCAAAATCTATAAACAACTTCTTAAACTCAACATCCAAAAAACAATTCAGTGAAGAAATGGGCAAAAGACACGAATAGACACTTCTCCAAAGAAGACATCCAGATGACTCACAGAAGCATGAAAAAATGCTCAACATCACTCATCATCAGGGAAATACAAATCAAAACCACAACGAGATACCACCTTACTCCTGTCAGAATGGCTGACATTAACAATTCAGACAGCAACAGATGTTGGCAAGGATGCCAAGAAAAAGGACCTCTTTTGCACGGCTGGTAGGAATGCAAATTGGTGCAGCCACTCTGGAAAACAGTATGGAGGTTCCTCAAAAAATAAAAAATAGATCTACCCTATGACCCAGCAATTGTACTACTAGGTATTTATCCAAGAGATACAGGTATGCTGTTTTGAAGGGGCACACGCACCCCAATATTTATAGCAACACTATTGACAATAGCCAAAGTATGGAAAGAGCCCAAATGTCCATCGATGGATGAATAGATAAAGAAGATGTGGTATATGTATACAATGGAGTATTACTCGGCAATCAAAAAGAATGAAATCTTGCCATTTGCAACTATGTGAATGGAACTGGAGGATATTATGCTAAGTGAAATTAGTCAATCAGAGAAAGACAAATATCATATGAGTTCACTAATATGAGGAATTTAAGATACAAAACAGATGAGGGGCACCTGGGTGGCTTAGTCGGTTAAGCGTCCAACTTTCGCTTAGGTCATGATCTCGCGGTTCGTGGGTTCGAGCCCCGCGTCGGGCTCTGTGCTGACTGCCAGCTCAGAGCCTGGAGCCTATTTCGGAGTCTGTGTCTTCCTCTCTCTCTGACCCTCCCCTGCTTACGCTGTCTGTCTCTCTCTCTCTCCTAGAAATAAATAAAAATATATTAAAAAAAAAAAGATACAAAACAGATGAACATAAGGGAAGGGAAGCAAAAATAATATAAAAACAGGGAGGGGGACAAAAGATAAGAGACTCTTAAATATACAGAACAAACAGTGGGTTGTTGGATGGGTTGTGGGAGGGGGGATGGACTAAATGGGTAAGGGGCATTAAGGAATCTACTCCTGAAATCATTGTTGCACTATATACTAACTTGGATATAAACCTAAAAAATAAATAAATTACTTTTTAAAAACTTTAAAAGGGAATATTACTCAGCCATAAAAAAGAACAAAATTGGGGTGCCTGGGTGGCTCAGTGGGTTAAGCATCTGACTTCTGCTCAGGTCATGATCTCATGGTTCATGAGTTTGAACCCCACATTGGGCTCTGTGCCAACAGCTGGGAGCCAGGAGCCTGCTTTGGATTCTGTATCTCCCTCTCTCTCCATCCTTCCCCCAATCACACTGCCTCTGTCTCTCAAAATATAAATAAATGTTAAAAAATATTAAAAGAATAAAATCTTGCCACTTGCAGCAACATGGATGGATCTAGAGAGTATAATAACAAGAGAAATGTAGTCAGAGAAACACAAATACCATATGATTTCACTCTTAAGTGGAATTTAAGAAACAAATGAACAAAGGGGAAGAAGAGAGAGAGAGAGAGAAACCAAGAAACAGACTCTGAACTATAGAGTCTATATATAGTTCAGGTGGTTACTGATGGTATATATACAGATATATAACTGATGGTTACCAGAGGGGAACTGGGCAGGGGGATAAGCAAACTAGGTGAAGGGGATTAAGAGTGCACTTATGAGCCTTGAGTAATGTATAAAATTGTTGAATCACTATAGTACACCTGAAACTAAGATAACACTGTATGTTAATGATACTGAAATTAAAACGAAAAATAATAAAATAAAAATTTAGCAACACTGTCTTCCTATTGGTGAGGAATTCTTATACATATACATGGTAGTATACATGGCTAAGAAGACAAAGTATTTGCTCTATATGGAGATCAGGGATCCGTGAATGGATGGATGGATGACTAGCTAGCTGGCTAGATGATGTAATAGCAGGTAGAAGAGAGTTAATTGCTCCTGGGTGATCTAGGACAGCACAATTTGCATGATCCTGAGAGATAGCAGGGGAGGCTGGGCATGATAAATCTGCAGTAGTAGATTAGCAAGAAAAAAATCTATGCTGCCAATTCTGCCAGGAGTTCAAGAGAGAAAGAAAAACTTATAGTAGAAAAGATGCAAGGGAATTACTAGAGAATTTGCACTGAGCAAGTTTGCAGGAATTGGCATTTACTGGTCAATTTAATGGCAGACACAGACCTAAAATCATTTTCTCACTGAAGTTTTTAAATTGAATTCAACAATTGTCAACACATGGTGGGGCACCTGGGTGGCTCAATCAGTTGAGCGTCTGACTTTGGCTCAGGTCATGATCTCACAGTTTGTGGGTTTGAGCCCCACGTCGGGCTCTGTGCTGACAGCTAACTCAGAGCCCGGAGCCTGCTTCGGATTCTGTATCTCTCTCACCCTCCCCAGCTCACACTGTCTCTCTCTCTCTCTCTCTCTCAGAAATAAATAAAACATAAAAAATTTTTTTTTAAAGAATACACATGGTACAGGGTGCCTGGGTGGCTCAGTCAGTTAAGCATCCCACTCTTAATTTTGGCTCAGGTCATGATCTCAATATTCATAAGTTTGAACCCCACATAGGGCTCCATGCTGACAGTGTGGAGCCTTCTTGGGATTCTCTTTCCCTCTCATTCTCATCTCTGCCCCTCTGCTACTCACACTCTCTCTCTCTGTCAAGAATAAATACATTTTTGGGGCGCCTGGGTGGCTTAGTCGGTTAAGCGTCCGACTTTCGCTTAGGTCATGATCTCGCGGTTCGTGGGTTCGAGCCCCGCGTCGGGCTCTGTGCTGACTGCCAGCTCA